>NW_024098297.1:0-231045 GCF_016545835.1 Crotalus tigris | reverse complement strand
AAAGAAACTGAGTAAGGACCTGCCCTAATGGACCAGGCAGTTAAAAATGGTGGGCAGGAAGTTTGTACTTTCAAATTTGCAAGATTCTGTTAATGTAGTCTTACGATAAAGTAGAATTAGTTCATCTAGTCCTATTTCCTGTCCACTTTACATGGGAGGGCCAACAGCATCTGAAATTAAGGGTCAGAGAGGTTTGCTTATCTGTCTGTGGTGCTTTGTTTCCAACATAGGGGAAACACTTGTGTTTTCTCTTTTCTCTAGTTGAATTCTGGGTCATTACTGAATAAAAACCATCTCCTGGATGATTTGATTCCAAACAGTAAGGTAGAGTGGTTTGTGTAATAGAGATCTGAAATATGGATGATATAATCTAGGTCTCCTTTCCAGGTCCAAAATGTGAAAGGCTAAGATTGTGTTTGACTAGAGCTGAGAAAGCAAGATAAGCTGGGAATTCTGCTGGTGTGCTATGAGCTTCTATGTCATGAACAACTGCCAAACAGTTTCTCTGCCTGGGATGATTGTATTGGAGGTCTTGAAAGTTTTAGTTCTCAGTTACTTTATTCATGCAGCCTTAGTTCCTGATCTGATCTGAAAGACGATACAGGCCATTCAGGACCACCAGAACACCCCGGACCTGACTCAAACATTTGCCCGCACGTGTCCAGTGGGTTATCCTCTGGACCAGGTGTTTGACAACAATAATGATGATCTTTGGTTGGGGAAATAGAAGTGATTCCTTTGTCATGGACATCTCACCATTTGACCTTTGCAGAGTTTGATTTCACCCCTTCCTTACAGCACTGCTGGCCAGTTTTGAAGGCCTACCCCTACATCTTCTGAATCTGGTAGAATTCCAAAATCTGTTTGCTGATGCACTGAACTTTTGGATGATGCCTTGTGGGCTGACTGGAATTGATTGCTGACTCCCAAGCTACATCTGTCTACATAGTTCAATTACAGCATTTATTTTAATTTTGTTCACTGGCCAGAGTCACTTGTTGAGATGGACAGCCATATAAAAGGAGGGAGGGAGGGAATTTTGTGCACTAGAAAGGAAACTTGCCTGTAAACAACTACTGTATTGCTAATGCTTTTTCCCTCCTTGAAACAGTTCAGTTCCTTTTTTCTTTGTATGTTTAGTCCAAAAATCCATTTTGTATCATAGTTTTTCAACATAGAAGCAATGATTTAATCTGCTGCCAGATTTCTGGTGTTGATGCCATGTGTTCTGGATTGTTCTTTGATTACTTATTGTTTGATGCTGTGATATTGTATATTTTATGATTTTGTCTTGTTTTATGATGCTATTCTTTTTGTCTCAGTCTTTATTTCTCTTCAGAGTTCTGATTGTTATTTATTGAAATAGTTGCTAAGGCTTTATGTGAGGTATATAAATGAACAACATAAATAAATATGTAATATAGTTATTTAATTGTTTGGGAAAACCAGTATTCCAGTGGAGAGGAGGCATTTGCATGCTCTCTCTATCTGTCCGTCTGTCAGTCTCTGTGTGTACACATATACGAACAATGGAACAGTTTTGCAAATTACAGATCCTGCTAAAATATGGAATACAATAATTCAACAATTACATTATGCAATTAAAAATTAGCATAGTCAATCACAGTGCTGATCCCCCTTTCTCCCTCCATGTTCCTTTCTGGAGTTTTCTTTCTATAGAGGTCCTAGGCATAAATATATTAAATTTTGCAGGCACTCTGAGTCACTGTGTCTTTCCAACTGTAAAAGAATAAATACTCTTTAGTTCTTCTTCAGGTCTTCTGCAGTTCTGCTTTAGTTCTTCTGCCTTTGGAATATGTAAAAATAAGGCAAGTCCAGTTCTAGATTTATACGTTATTTACATATTGATGACACAGGTAGTTTCTACCCTATTAGTGTAGTTACTACATGAGAATTTTAGTTGTAATAAATATATCTGTATAATAATTTACATTCTAGTATTTGGGTTTAACTGGTTTGGTTGATCAGCTGCTTGTTCATTCCAGAACTTTAATGACTTCTTTTTATCTCTTACCCTGAAGGCTCACCTGGGTGTTATAAAGTAGCACTTTACTATTAGCATGCCAGCCAATAATTAGCTGGCTTGCTTTTAACCAACCAATCCATTACTTAACTGAATCAAGTAAATTGTACCATATCTCAACACAAGGGTTTTATGGAGGACATTTATAAAGACAAGTTTCTCTTGATTGAATAATATATAGGATTTCTCAAATCGCAAGGGTGCAGTTTCCCTATGTGCTTGCTTGTATGTCTGTGCACTGAATACATATTGTGGCTGAGGAGAAGCCAAAATATGTTGGATAGGGTTGGCTCATGCATAGTAATAAGATGCAGTTCCAATATAGTTGCCCATACTTTGGAACTGTATCCTTATTACTTTGGAAACTAGTGATCCCTAATAGATTTGGATACATATGTTGAGTATAGGATGGGCAGGGCAAATATGGTTGACCATTTCTTTGCCCTGGAGGAAGTTCATTGTGGAGTCTGATTTTTTAAAAGTAGGCCTTGAATATAAAACTCATAAATAAAGCACGAGCAAATCAAGTATGGAAGGGGTGCAGTTTACATGTAGGGGAACACATCCAGGTACCTTAGGCCTATTATACAGTTTGAGCTGTCACATGTTCAGACCAAAGCCTTGAATAGGGGGTTTTGTGAAGAATTTGGGAATTTTGAATCTATAACATTCATCAGATTGCACTTCTTTATAAATTTCTGACACCCACGGAATTCAGACACTCATAGAGTTATTTGGAGTTGGGCAACAACCAAATTAAATAAATAATATTTATTAAGTTACTGGTTTGAGATTGGTGGCTATTCAGATTGAATGAATGAATGAATATTTGTAAGACATGATAATTCTTCCAGAGATAAGCTGGTTCTACTAAAGTTTTCTGCTCATTTGCTTGGTTGTTAGGTTGTGATAGTTACCACATTCTTCTGGGTTCTGAACCAGTTGTAACTTCCAGGTGATTTTCAAGGGCAGCCCTATATAGACTACATATAGGGAAGTCCAATTGGGAAGTTGTCAAGCAGAAGAGACTGGTCCAGGAATGGGTCCCGGAAGGTCTCTAAATTTTGTACCAATGCTGTCTAGGGAAGTGCTGCTCCATTATGAGTTAAAAAATCTCACCAGATACAGGGTGATGAAAACCCCAGAGCCACTCCTTCTTGCTAATTGGTCAGTAATAGCCATTCTTCAATGTTGCTATTGGATTCATTGCTATGGGATTCTTCTCTCCATAGTTCCTAAATTGGCACAACAACTTTTCATAGCAAAGTGCAGTCATGTGGATTGCGGTTGCTTAAACTAACAAAACAAACAATTAGCTGCTGGATGGCTAAGGAGCATTCTCAATTTTTTTAACGCCCTGTCATCCTTTTTTATGATTTTCTAAATACCAGCCCTCATTTCAGTACTGTGTATTAGCTTGGCTGAGAAAGAATCATTCACAGAACAGTTAAGAATGTACAGGCTATTGTTTGTTGCCCATTATAATTATGCAGGCCATTGCTGTTTGAATAAAATGTTAAAATGGAGAGTCTGACCTTCAGTTACATATTCACTTCATGGTGTAGAATAAGAATGGCTTAAAAGTCAAAGCTGGAATGTTCGTTCATCAAAATAATAGGACAGCAAGAACAGATCTGATTATGAAGGGTTTTCCCTACATTTCATTAAACTACAGAGACAATGGGATGCAAGTGGAACTGCAGGGCTGTTTCATAGTTCTTCCTTATGTCTGTGATGAGATCTGTAATTGGATCTCTGATTTCTTGATAGACAGGACTTCACACACACACACACACACACACACACACACACTCTATCATCTATTTATCTGTCTGTCTGTCTTTCTGTCTATCTATCTGTCTATCTGTCTAAAGCAGTGGTTCTCAACCTGTGCGTTGGGACCCCATTTGGGGTCGAACGACCATTTCACGGGGGTTGCCAAACAATGCAATCCGCCATTTTTTCCCCCTTTTCCTTAGCTGTGCTACTCCCTTTTATTCTATTGGCTTTTGAAAGCCAATAGAATAGACTCTCTTGAATAGAGTCTAATTCTATTGGCTTTCAAAAGCCAATAGGAATTGTCCAGGCTGTCTCTGCCCTGCTGAGCCCGCCAAAAGTCCCATTCTGCAAACAGTGCTGCACCAGTTGAGTAGTCCTCGACTTACGACTGGTTGAGTAATCCTCGACTTATGACCGGTTGGGGGTCGCAGCATTAAAAAGGTTGAGAACCACTGGTCTAAAGAGCCATAGAGGCACAGTGGTTAGAATGCAGTATTACAGGCTACTTCTGATGACTGCCGGCTGTCAACAGTTTGATTCTTACCGGCTCAAGGTTGACTCAGCCTTGGTAAAGTCGTAAAGTGAGGGCTCAGATTGTTGGGGGCACTATGTTGACTCTGTAAGTCACTTAGAGAGGACTGTAAAGGACTTTGAAGTGGTATATAAATCTAAGCTCTATCTATCTATCTATCTATCTATCTATCTATCTATCTATCTATCTATCTATCTATCTATCTATCTAGTTGCCAGGGAGAGGGTTATTGGATTTTGTATTGGGTTTTTATTTCTGTAAGCCACCTGGAGTTACAGTGAATGATTTGGGCAGCCGTATAAATTTTCTAAATAAATAAATGTTACTTTTAAAGTGAAATATTTATTATAGTAACACCATATTTGTTGCCAAGAGGCTTCTTCCCTGGTACTTTGTGAAATGTCCATGTGATTCTGTAACATTGCTTCTTTCTATACTTATTTGAGGAAGAAGGCTGATTTTGTTATACTAGTTGTAGCAAATTGTTTAAACAAAACTTTGCTGATTTTTGAAAAATAAAAAGCAGTGGAATCCTCAATCTTTTCCCGCATTTTTTAGAAAAGTATAGGCAACATTAGTTGTGGCTAGTATTCATAAGGAACAAAATTCTCAGTATCTCCATATTCATTCTCAGGGGTTCATGGTGCAAATAATGAGAGATGGTTGGGAGGTCATAGGGAAGGTTGGGAAAATAATTATAGCCCATGTGGACTATAATTTATAAAGGGATCAGCTCATGCCCCCATCTTGAGGCTTTTTCCCTGTTTGAAGCTCCATTGACAGATTTGTGAGTAAAGCATCTCCCAACCTTTTAACAAATCTAGGAATTAGAGGCATCTCTCAAGTGATGGCAACAGAAATAACTTTACATCTATACCAAGGGAATGAGATAACCAAAGAATGGATAATAATTAGGCAAAGCACCTAGCCAATCTCAGTTGGTCTTGAAAAACTAAGGAAGGTTGGACCTTGTTAACTCTTAGATGGGAGATCGCCAAGAAATACCAGGGGTAAAATGGGATTTAAAAAAAATATGAAGAAAATCATCCATGAAATCACCATGATTCAAACTCAGCCGAGAGAGGACTTGATTTTGAATGGTGCTTTTAAAATTCATTTTGGAAATATTTCAGATCAAATTATATCAGCAACTACCTTTAAATTACCTTGGGTTTCTTTAGCATTATTATCGTTGAAGTGGCTTATGGGTGCTGTTTTTGTTGGCTTTTTTTTTCAAAGCCTGTCTCAGTCACCCTAAAGTTTTCTGGGCAAAGTCCACTTCCCAATCAGAAAGAAAGCCTCCGTGGGACTTTCTTGGGAGCTAAGGGAAGCAGGGGAACCAGTGGGACTGCAGACCACTAATGATAAGGATCCTTCATCTCCCTATAATAATTTCACTTAAATGTCTGCCCTTCTTCAGAAGATAAATAAAATCCAGGTCAAATTATTGTTCATTATTATTCATTAAAAGCAGTTAAGAAAGTGATATTTTCCTATAGAATGATCTTCCTTTAAGAATAACACACTTGAGTTTCTAGATGGATCCAGGATGGGCCCAGAAGGGTTGATTAGTTCTGGGAAGTCTATTTTAATACATTAAGTACCTTCTGAATTGCTTTCCTTGATGTATTTGCTTATTAAAAGCTCACAAGAATGAAACATTTAAAAAACACATTCTGCTGACTTATCTTCTAAAAGTGCCAGAAACTTTTAGGGAACTATTTCATGAACATATTAATGTAAACAATCTGAAAGCACTTTTTATCACCTCTGGTGGAAATGTCAGAAAGCTGAGATTTACTGGAATCACATAAGTATTTTAACTCAGAGAATTCTTTAAGTATACAACTGAAGCCAAAGGCTTTTCTTTTAGGTTTGAGGTACAAAAAGATTTGAAAACAAATCCATGGAATTTTTTCCTTTAATATGACAACAGAAGCAAGACTTCTCTATGTGCAGAGATGGAAGGACTCAGAATATGCCCACAATGGAAGAAGGGATGGTGAAATAAATGGAGTTGGCGGACATTGACTGTTTTGAATGAAGAAAAGACTTTGTCTAGTTTCATTTTGATTTGGAAGATACTTTTGCAATTTTTTCATTGAAATCCCAAAAATATGAAATTTTAATCTTGGGTTTTGATGGTTATATGTTGTTTATAATGATAGAAGTACTATTAGTTATGATTTATTTTAGTTCAAAAGAATTGTTGATTTTTTAGCTTTTTACTGTACTGAAGAAAGTTGGAAGTTTTTTTTCCTGTAACTTTTTTCCCTTTTTGTTTTATTTTACTTACCCTCTTGCCTCTTTGTTTTAAATTCTTTTTTTCTTCACTTTTTTGTATTTTATACTTTTCTGAAATTTAAGAAAGTTTTGGAAACTAAACACATACATGGTATAGGTTCTCCTGCTCGAGCAGGAGGCTGGACCTCCAAGGTCCCTTCCAGCTCTATTCTATTCTATGGTTATATTTCAGTGATATTTAAAGTTGCATTAATGCATGTTTTGATAAGTCAAAAATATGTGCCTGGATGTTGCATTTGTAATATAAATCGTCTGAAAAAGTCAAAGCAAGTTGTAACAAAAAGGTCTCTGGGGAGATATAGCCATCATAAGGTAGAAAGTTTAATTTCAAATAGTGTGTATGAAAGCATCTATCTAGAAAACATAACTTAGAGGACCTGATCTGAGTCGGTCACTGGAACCAGAGGTTTTTGTCTTCCGAGCTTTTGGACTCATGCTGGACCCCATCCTCAAGGAATGACTCTCACCAGAATGTGTCTTTCACATTTTGGGGAGAGAAAAATTCCCTGAAGATGGAACAAGTCTGAAATCTCGGAAGACTAAACCTGTCCTAGTGACCGACCCAGATTGGATCCTGCAACATTATCCTGAGACATCTATACTCACCTTCATACGTAACTTAGATTTACAGCTTGTATTTTCTTCATCAAAGAGAATGAAAAATCTGAAAAGCGCTTCCCACTGAAAAAGGATGAAAGACAATGGCTTTTTCAAACAGGATTGCAGAATCAATAGCAGTTGATGGAAAGAGAATGAAGATCAAAGAAAACTATATTGGAATATATCTGTGTGCTTGCTCTCACTGTGTATACACACATATATACACAAGCAAGATTATGCCCTTTCACATGCTAATGTTTCTGGGCCTGAGGATGAAACTCTGTGTGTGTGTGAATATATCAAATTTAATTGCAGTGCTGAAGCAGCGCATTGTTTTGAAGCTTGAGAGGTTTAGAATTATGGGTTGCTGAGATTCCAATGGCCAGATAATATTACATTCTAAAGACTAATAGAAAATATGATTCCCAGAGTATGGATCCTTATGAAGACAAATCAGTACCATCCCTTCACAGAAAGGAACACTGTAATCCCGGTCCTGTAATCCCAAACCCAAGGCTTTGCAGAAAAACGAAAACACTTTTACAGGAAATGCTTCTCACTGGGAAAGATGGTAGAATCCCCAAATAGCTTAATGAAGCCTGGGTATCCTTAACTTTGGATTTAAGGATATGAGGTTTTCATCCAAAGCTTTGCATGGCTGCATCAGCTCTGGGGACTTTGGTCAAGTATTTTTAGAATAAGTAATACTGGGCCAGATGCATTATTAAACTTTCTTGCCAGGATCATGTGAAATAAAAACTTTAGTTCCATTAGCTGTGTGGATTAAGGTGGTGAGAGAATAGCGGGAATTGTAGTCACACACAATACCAGGTTGAGGAACCATGGAATTTTCAAAGGGAGGCAAGGAGGCGGTTGTAGCATTGTGACTGAAGCCCTCTTTTTTGCACAAGGGTGCAATCTCAATGACCATACAAAAAGACAGGTTTGGATAGCACTGCCATCTTGCCTGTTGGTCCCCCCCTTTTTTTTTCTTTGTTATTGCTGGAAAAGGCTCTTTTCTTTTACTTCCTTTGCTTGTTGTAGTTGAATTTTAAGCAGGCTGTTCTTTTTCTGCCTATAAGAAGAGGAAAGATTACTAGAAAGTGAAACATTTTATGATGCATCACATCTAGGAAAGCACTGAAGCCAGATATGTATTTTATTTGATAAGTCTAGGAATCTCACCTTCTGCTTGGCAGCCATCCTAGCACACATTAAACAAAAGTATCCATTAAAATAACTACAGCAACGTGGGCATAATAAACAAATCTGAGAGCTACAAATGACAAAATGATCTAACCCTGCCCGAGGAAAATTTGTTGGAGCAAAAGAGCATATACTGACCACTGAGGGAGCCAATTTCACCTTCCTGAGGAGGGGATTTAAGAACTGGCCCAGGTGCTACTGTGGCTTCCGAGTGCAGTAGCCTCTCTCTGTGATGGGATGGGTAACAGGGCCACAAGAGGGAGTGCAGTCAAACTAGCTGAGACAAGCCTTTTTCAATTTATTCTGACTTACTACCATCTCGGGAGAAGTCACCTGTAATTAAAATTGCAAGTAACTTCACTGACACAATATATTATCATTGTCATTTAAAGTTTTTATTGAGGAGTCCTTGGTGTTCTCTGAGCTTGCTTGTTTTCTTAAAGACATTTCATTACCCCAACTAGGTAACATCACCAGTGCAGAGTGAGGAGTGCTGTTTGCTGTCTGTTTATATTCTGGTGTCTTGCCTGTCTGGGTGGGTGGAGGCGAGCCTAAGGATTCTTTGGTTGGGCTGTTTACTAATGGCTTTGTGGCAGTTTCTTGGTTGGGGCATTGCTTACTTGATTGTTGGTCTGAAGGTGACCTTGTTTTTATTTTATATAGCCAAATGGACTTTACCATAGATTATATTCATTTAATGTACGACACCATGTATATTAAAATACCAGGACCTAGACAACAGATTGATGGGTTATAGCTGGGTGGCTTTTTGAAGATAGCAAAATATCTCTTTTATCGGGGAGCCCTTTTCAGGAAACACAATTTCATATTTATGCAACTCAGAGAAGGGAATTTTATTTCCACAGAAAAAGAGACATTACAACAGTGCTTCTGATTTCTTTCATTCTCTTTCCTTTCTGTTACTTTTAGCAAGAAATAATATTTAGAATGATAGTCTATGAAAAACAATAATTCTTCCACAAAGAAGAGGGAGTCAAGCTATTCTCTAAGGGGCCTGAAGGCAGGACGAGAAGCAACGGATGGAAACTAATCAAGGAGAGAAGCAACCTAGAACTAAGGAGAAACTTCCTGACAGTTAGAACAATTAACCAATGGAACAACCTGCTTCCAGAAGCGGTGAATGTTCCAACACTGGAAATTTTTAAGAAGAGACTGGACAGCCATTTGTTTGAAATAGTGTAGGGTTCCTGCCTGAGCAGGGGGTTGGACTAGATGACATCCAAGGTCCCTTCCATCTTTTTAATTATTATTATTATTATTATTATTATTATTATTATTATTATTATTATTTGTTTATATTTTTCCAATTACAGATAATCCTCACTTAGAGGCCCTAAGCAGGACTGCAATTCAGTCATTAAGTGAAGCAGTTGCTAAATAAAGCACCAAAATTTTATGATCTTACTTCAATTTTCCTTTGCTTTACCGACCTGCTAAGGTTGTGAAAGGATTGGTTGCAAAATCACTTTTTCATCAACATCCTAGCTGAATGGTCACTAAATGAGGAATTCACTAAACAAGGATTACCTGTACATACCATTTCTCAACCTCCTCCAATTAATGGAAGAGTGGAGCTCCCAGGTCAGAAGGCAGTGCCACCAATTTGCAGGGTAGAAATCAGGCTGTCTCCAGGGAGGGTCAATCCAAGACTCATTTCCTTGCAATCTCTTCCATCCCCAACATACTGGAGCCCTTGACAGCAAACAAAGCTGCCATTCTCTGGTCAGCCTTGCACTTTCATTCCCTTCCCTGTTGGCTGCAGCCCCAGTTGTTTTCTTTCCTCCAACCATTTTACAAGGGCAGCCAGCTTGTGGCAGCTTTTCACACAGCCTTCTTTGGCATTTACTAGGGACCACGTGCAGCATGGTTTGCAACACAGACCTTGATAAAACACCCACCAACAGCAGTATTATAACGGCTTTTAAATAATTAAGGCATGGGTGAAATCTAGCTTTGAGTAGAAAAGGAAGCTGGGAGGGGGGAGGGGCTTCCCTTTGCTGTTGTTTCTCCTACTCCATTTGTTAACTCAGATGCTTACTGCTGCCAGCATCATTGCCAAGAGCAGATGCAGACAGTCATTATACACACATCGGGAGAATATGCTTGAACAGTCCGTAGTTCCAGATGAAACTATAAAATGCTCTTTTCCCATCCCTCTCAGTATTTTAATATTTTAATATTATTTAATTTCATTGTGAGTTACACAATGACAATAAAGATTATTCTATTCTATTCTATTCTATTCTATTCTATTCTATTCTATTCTATTCTATTCTATTCTATTCTATTCCATTCCATTCCATTCCATTCCATTGCTGGTATCATCTCAGAGCTGACCTGAGACAACAGGTTAACTGAAGCTTTGCTCCAGAATTGCCATCCTCAATTCTTTCATGCTCAGGAGTCCCAACCCTTTTAACACTTCCATCAGTCAGCCATATCTTTCCTGTGCCATCTGAAGTAAGTTATTTCACACATTGCAAGGACTCTTCTCTCTTAAATGTACAATGTCTTTCAGAGTTCTCTTTTGACAGTATGAGTACACAGTTAGGAAACTTGGAATCTTACTCTGACGAGCCCTAAAACTTACCAAAAATTAAGTTGAATAACCATCATGCTGTCAAGCTGTGACTCAGAGGCATTAAATCCTCATATTAAAAAGGTTCTAGTATTTAGGGAGAAAATCTATGGGGCAATAGGTTGCATATAATCAAAGAAAGGGTCAGCTGGTTTGGTTTGAATGCCCTCAAGGGGCATTCCATAATAATGGAAACATAAAATGGAACAAATGTGTGTGTTTGCAGATCATGAAAATCTTTTGAAGAGCTTGTCTAATTCTTGTCTGCCATAGCTGGATTACAAGGAACCAAAGAGTGGAAAATAGGAGCAGGTGCATCAACATAGCATGTCTTTCAGAACATGGAAAACAGCTTGTACCAGAGAAGTGAATACATCTCAGTTCATTTGTGAGAGAAATAACAAATAATCTACTTTTAGAAAGCTGGTTTCCAATGTTATTGTATGGAAATTGTTATGGAAAGTATCCACCAATTGCCCAATCTTTTTTTTTTCTGGAGGAATGTTATCATCAAGCATATAAATCAGTTGTAAACAATTTCTCATGGAAAATTATGTTTCTGCTGTGAACTAATCTGTACGATCTTGAACTCCCCCAGGTGATAAGTGTTAATTGTATTAAAGTTGATTTAATTTTTACACATATTGTTGCTTTTTACAAGATCCATAAAAGAAAATACAAAGCTGGTAGCCTTTTTTTTTTTTTTTCCTTATGGTTTGGACAGGCTTGCCTGAAAGTTATTTCTCAAGGCTCATTGGTTTATCCATTCTGAAGCACCTGTCATTTCAGAATCTGAAGTAATAGAAAAAATTAATTTTTGCTGGAGCAGAAATGACTCCCTCTCTAGCAGGATCTTCCCCCAACCTGGTATCCTCCAGTTTTATTGTACTGCTGCTGCAATGTACTGTGACTGAGGAAGCTCCATTTAACAGAAGAGCAACAGGAGAATGGATGAAAATGTCCATGAAGACATACGCTTGTCTCTCATGCATCATATAATCTAAAATATTTAAAATATAATAAAATATGGGAATAGTTTATAAACCCTAATTACAAATAATAATCTTAATTAATTCTTCTTCACCATAATATCTAGATGGTGAGATGATTAAACACACAGGCTTTCAGCATATACATAAATGGTAACAAAATTGGTTTATAGTTTATAAATAGTTACATCAGGGAAGGGCTACCAAAGAACAGAAGCTACTAGGCATCTGGCCTTTTTCCTAACTGAAAGTGAAATTGGTGACTTGGTTCATCAGAGACCCCTAGAGCAGGGGTTCTCAACCTTGGCAACTTTAAGGCTTGTGGACTTCAACTCCCAGAAAAGCCAAAGCTGGCTGAGGAATTCTGGGAGTTGAAGTCCACAAGTCTTAAAGTTGCCAAGGTTGAGAACCCCTGCCCTAGAGAAATGAAGAAGCAGATGATTGGAGCATAAGTGGGACAACTGTTGGGATGGATTAGATAGGACATTAATAAAAAAAGTAAATAAAGTAAAAGAAATAAAAATAATTAAAAGTAATTAAATTAGAAAGAAAACAAAAACAAACCCAGAAAAAACTCAAAGGGCAGACTGGGTCTTTTTCTGCCATCAGTTTTTTATTTTTCTATGTTACATGGAATTAATGCAGTGAATTGTAAAGGCCATTTGAAATCTTCTGGTCTAACATTTGGATACAGTAGAGAATGCTCCTTTCTTCATCCTCTTTACATTTGCCTGAAAGAAGCTGGCAATATTTTCTCATCATATAACATTTAATCAAGGTATTAGAAGAAGTAGAAAAAATTTGAAGCTTGCTATGAGTAATTTTCCTCATTCTTTATAGACAAAGTCAGTTGGATTTATTGCAGTGTGGACTTCTACATTCATGCAGGTGATGGGGAGGAAAAATTGGCATCTTCTGATCTTGTTCATAAGGACTCTTTTCAATAATCAAGTAGAATGGGACTAGCCCCATAATTTATATTTTTTAAAAGATGGGATGTATTCCTCTTGGCTTAAGGGACGGAGTTATAAGACTTTTATTTTTAAAAAAGCATCTGAAATATCTCTGTTAACTAGAGCCAGTCTCAAATATTTAAATGATAGGTAAAGGTGATTGAGAAAATAATGGCCTCCTAGTTTCAGATTCATCTTGATAAAGATGGATTACTGTATCTGGATATATTCCAACTGACTTTTTGATTGGGATATTGCTTTAAAACTAGGATGGGCAAGGTATAGTAGTGCTAATTCTTTTGATATCTTGGTGGTGTACAATTCTATTAGTATAGAATTTTCCTGAATTGTCTGGAAAATTTTGGCCTGGGCAGTCCTGTTTTATTATTTACCAGCTACAGAGAAGTGCTGCTGATGGTCATTTGCAGTTTCGGAATAGAGTGGGTAAAGACACACCATTGATATATGATGACACTGAGCTCTATTGCTGTACTCAAGAAAAGCATTTAATACCCTCCAATACTGCCTAATTTCAATAATGGGCAGGATCAGGAAGAAGAAGCAGTTCAAACTGAATCCAGGCAAGATAATAATAATAATAATAATAATAAAGTTGGAAGGGACCTTGGAGGTCATTGAGTCCAACCCCCTGCTCAGGCAGGAGACCCTACACCATTTCGGACAGATGGCTGTCCAGTCTCTTCTTAAAAACTTCCAGTGTTGGAGCATTCACTGCTTCTGGAGGCAGGCTGTTCCATTGGTTAATTGTTCTAACTGTCAGGAAGTTTCTCCTCAGTTCTAGGTTGCTTCTCTCCTTGATTAGTTTCCATCCATTGCTTCTTGTCCTGCCCTCAGGTGCTTTGGAGAATAGCTTGACTCCCTCTTCTTTGTGGCAGCCCCTGAGATATTGGAACACTGCTATCATGGCCTCCTCGTCCTTCTCTTCGTTAAACTAGACATACCCAATTCCAGCAACCGTTCCTCATATGTTTTAGCCTCCAGTCCCCTAATCATCTTTGTTGCTCTTCTCTGTACTCTGTCTAGAGTCTCAGCATCTTTTTTACATCTTGGTGACCAAAACTGGATGCAGTATTGCAAATGTGGCCTTACCAAGGCATTGTAAAGTGGTATTAATATTTCACGTGATCTTGATGAATTTCACGGAAAAAAAACTGGACTCAAAGATGGAAATAAAATCTGTTTTCTATGGACCTACATGAAAGATTTGGTTGTACTGAATTCATACTTAATGGCTGTGGCAAGACATGTACATGCACAATACCAGCTGTGACCCTTCCTAAACTGATCAGACTTAGCAGCAGTTATCCACGCTGAGATTACATCCCATCTTGACTCTGCAGGGTGCTGTACATAAAGTTACCAGACCATTAAGAAAAGGATCTGGAAATCGCAATTGGAACAAATTGTGTCAGAGAGGCTACTAACTAATTAAACAGACATAGATCACCTGATGCTTATGCTTGATGATCTGCCACTTGCCTACAGGGCACAACTGAAGATGCTGACCTAACCCTTTAAAATCCTAAATGTGCTAAGTGTTTGAGAAACTGCCTCTCCTGCTAGGCATTGATGTGGTCACTTAGCAGCAGGAGAGACACTTTTTGAGAGGCTTCTGCTGCCAGACGCAAATCTCATCTTTATGCAGAACAACTCCCTTTCCTGGGAGGGTCTCAGGCTAGGACTTCCTGGGAGTTGAAGTCCATGAATCATAAAAGAGCCAAGGTTGCCTACTCCTGGGCTAGGGTGTGTTTTCCTGGCTCCCACTGTCTCAGAATTTAGAAAATGGCTAAGGCATATCTCTTTCACCAAGAGTTTAATCAATTAATTAGTTTGTATATCCTGCCTTAACTCTAGAAGTTCAAGATGAAATACACCACACTCCTTCCTCCTGCTGTTTGTCCTGTAATAACAATTTGGAGCTTGAATGACTTTACCCAGTGAGCTTCCACCATGTACAACTGAGCTAGGCAGCTATATAAATCAAATGAATGAATAAATAAAATCATGATGAGCTATAACCTGCATCTTCCCAATTCAAATTATAATCTTAACACCTTTACAAACTGCATAAGTATTGTTATATATAACGCAATGTTATATCTAAATGTGTATTTATTTGCAATGTTCTAAACCACCTGGAGTGCTTGTGTAAGTAGAAGGATGGAATATAAACCTCATAAATATTTTAAACCAATTTGCCAAATGAATGTCTGTGAGACATGACATCATTGGGATATTGATGATGAATGCCCTGGTCAGACAGTTCCCTTGGAGGAGCAAGTTATTTTAGGTATAGAAGATTCATTTATCTATAAGTTAAAATCATAAACCCAATTAGTAGCAAATTAGTTTCCCATGCAGTTCTTTCATCAATAATGTGACACGGTGCCTATCAGTGCATCACATAGCAACTTTCCCTTAGATCAGTGTTTCCCAAACTTGACAATTTTAAGGCATGAGGACTTCAACTCCCAGAATTCCACAGCCAGCAATGCTGGCTGTGGAATTCTGGGAGTTGAAGTCCACATGCCTTAAAATTGTCAAGTTTGGGAAACACTGCCTTAGACTGTAGATCATGACTAGACATGAGGACAACCACTTACAGGTCATGCCAATAACTGAGTTGGGAGATTGCAATATATTGATGGTTAAGTATTCTTGTCTTGGAATAGTTATAATTGATGTATCAACCAAAGATGATAAAAGTGGTCCTTGTCACTATAATCACAGGGCCTTTTCTGATGGTGAATTGTTCTATGACTAGCCTCAAATCACATACTGACTCATGCCCCTGAACCAAGAGGGTGAAATTGAAGAGGAACAAGGGCACAACACTAATAAAAAGCCCCCCGAGGGCCTGAGTCAGAGTAACAGAATCCCATTTCTCCATGGATAAAAATCATCCAGCAGGTTAGGACGTTTTTCATTCTAAAATTAGTTTTGAATCCAAACTGTAACATGTCAGTCTGGGTCAGCCCTTCAAAGCACAATACACAACTAGTCACAAAGCAGCTGTTTTAAAGCTGGTAGATACGATATGATATGATACAATACAATACGATAAGATACTATACTATACTGTACTATTCCAGGGCTTTTCAACCTTTTCACCCATTGTACCACTTTTAGGATATGGCAATATCCGAGTACCACCAGTTGCCGAGCAAGGTGTCAAAAAAGGAAAAAAGTGATAAAGTACAGTAGTCCTCGACTTACAACAGTTCTCTTAGTGACTGTTTGAAGTTACAATAGCACTGAAAAAAGTGCCCCCCCGAGCTACAGCTGAGCAAGACACCTGCCTGCCCACCCGGCAGTGCTTTTCCTCCTGTCTGAGGTTTTCATTGTTGTGAGCATTTCTGTTGAGGATTGGCAGTGGGGGTGGGATGGGGGTGTTTGGTTTTTATTCCCCCCATCTGCAGTAGATTTTGGTCTTCAAATGACCCTGGGACACTGTGACCATCATAAATATGAATCAGTTGTCAAGCATCTGAACGTAAATCACAAGATCCTGGAGATGCTGCAACATTCCAGCTGATCGGTGCTTCTTCTGGGCTCAGCAGAAGCGCCAGGATCAGTGCTGCTTTCCAGCTGATTTGTGCTTCTTCAGGGCTCAGCTGGAGCCTGGCACTGATCCTGGCGCTTCCACTGAGCCCTGACAGCCCTGCAGCTCCAGCCATCTCTCGCTCAGGCTTGTGCAGTGCTGCCAATGGTTCAGCTCATTCCCTTCTTCCACTGCCTCCTTCTAGGATGGTCGCGTACCACTTGCCAGGTGCCAATGTACCACAGGTGGTACCCGTATCACTGGTTGAAAAGCCCTATACTGTACTGTACTGTACTGTACTGTACTGTACTGTACTGTACTGTACTATACTATACTATACTATACTATACTATACTATACTATACTATACTATACTATACTATACTATACTATACTATACTATACTATAAGGCCTTGTTTAGCTAAGATGACAAACTTTCAAAATCAAAATTGTTTCAGCTTCTAGACTTTCATCAGTTCCCTCAGTTTTGAAAACCTTGACAGTTTTCTTATTCCTTTGCTCCAAGACTTTTCTCTCTCTGTCTTCCCCTCTGTCTCTGCAAAATACAGTACTAGTTATTAGACTGATTAGTTGCTAGTTACTAGACTCAATTATTTTCTTTTCTACTTCTCTCTGCTAACTGTGAGCATGATCAAACTGCTGTCTGAAAGTCTTCCTCAAACTTATTGGGTGTTACTGTACACACTGAAAGGAAGAGGCCATTTTTACACTGTCGCAAAAAAGACCATTTTTATCAGGTGGAAAGTGAAGAGAAGAATCATCTTGTGAGTATTCAACCTAAACATTAATTTCCTCTGGAGAACACAAAGATGCTTTTTCAGGAGGCAAGTGGACTTCCTTGTTTTTTCTTTGAAGACATTTCACTTCTCATGCAAGAAGCTTCTTCAGCTCTGACTGGATGGTGGGGAAGGAAGGATTTATATTCCTTGTAGATAGCTGGTCATTTGCATTCCTTTAGAGAGTTGTTGAGGCCATTTAGAGGTTTACCTTTGTCTTCAGGGTCACCAGCACAGTGAAAATGAAAAAGCACCTTTGGGATAATGATGACCTGGATGATCGAGAATCTCCATAGACATTCCACTGGAGAACTATTTTCCTCTGAAGACTGATTTTCACACAGGCAACCTGTTTGGGGGGCCTTGACTACCTTGTCCTGCTGATACCCTATTTTAACCTGCTTGAGTTCTACTCAAGGTTTTCATCTTCATTTTGCTGCTCCTGGGAGTGGAAATGCATACAGCAAGGCAACTGCAGCAGCAAGCTCTTTCTTCTCCCTGGCTGCTGTTGGAACTTTTAAAATGCTCTGCTGTGCAAACAGTTTGCTTAATGGCAAAGCCAAGTCTGGTCTGTAGGGAGAGCTAATTCAATAATGGAGGGGGATTTTACTTAAAGAAATATCTTAGGGAATGCTGTCTGGCCTTCTAATGCTTTAATGAATACACTGATGGCTGAAGAATTAAAGTGGCTAAAATATAAATTCATTTGATTTTCATTTAAAAGGAAAGAAAAAAGAAAATGTCCCCCAAATCCCCAAATTTTGAACACTTTCAGGGAACATAATAGTAGTTGTATCAGCTCCGTAGTAAGGCTGTGCCAAGTACTTTGGAAAATGCATAGAGCCTCTCTCTCTCTCTCTCTCTTTTTAAATAGTTAAAAACAATTATACCTTTCTATAGGCTTGTGTGGCTATTTCAGAAGTTGCTTCTAGAGATTTTTCCATATATGTGTGCAGGTACAGTCACTTTTTTCAGGAGGGGAAAATATGTATACTGAAGCACCTTTTGCAAAGGATTTTACACAGCCCTGGCTTATATTGCCTTCCATGCATAATTTGAATTGCTCTGAAGAATTGCTGGTTGTCAGTATCTCAGATTCTGTTAAAAGCTTTTTCAAATATAACCTTAATGGCAAATGACGGAGAGAAAGTCCTCCATATATACTTCCCTAGTGGGAACAGGCTGCATTCATTTGTCACTATCCCAAAATTTTGATTAAATGCATATCATTGCAATTGGGATCAAAATGTATACTTTTGAGGCTCATTAGGCAAGAGATCCTAAAATCAGAACAATACTCCCAGCAACTATCCCATAATTTGGAAAATTAGTCTAGTTGAGAGACAGAAGCCAAATCATAAAATATGAACTGACTTTATTAGAGAGGGTGCACTGTCATTATTTATGGATTTTAATAAACACGTGGTTAGATGTTATAAATCCTTTTAACATTTGTAATTCATGAATTCAATGAACAGTAATTCATTTAGCACTGCTTAGTACTAGAGAAGAATAACGTGTTTTCAAAAAAGCAATACATGATTTTTTTATTTTTTTTAAAGTTTTGAAATATTTCTTCTAATTGCATATACTGTATGGCTCCCTAATACCAGGAGTCAATAACATAAAATGTTCAGACCAATCTAATATCCATTAAGGGCGAGACTCTCAAAATAATAAAATAGCAAATAATTTCAGATCGATTGTTCTGGAAGACTGAGAATCATAGTTTGATTTGTAATTACAATGTGATTTATTTGTATGTAGGAGGAGAATACTTGTTTAGAATGCTTTATTTCAAAAATATATAATGGACTAAAAGATGGAGATTAGATTTAGATATGAAGGACCACTTCTAAACATTAATTTATTTAAATTTATATATCTAAAATATTAAAATAATAGAAATTTTGTATATACACTCTTAGGACCAATTTAAAACAACTGATTTGTTTCTGTCTGGTAACTTAGGGACAGGCCTACTATTCATCATGTCAATTGGATTAAATATACATGCCATCACAGGGTTGTTGTTGTTGTTATTGTTATTATTATTATTAATAGAATCAGACATTATTCACTAAGGCTCAAATATAATCTCATCCTTCAGATTTATTAGATACTGTACCTATTTCACTTTTCAGAACTTTACACAAAATGATTATTTCAAAAAGTATTTTTTTAATTTGTATTGCCTTTTTTAAATGTATGTTTTTGAAAGAGGAGATGAAGTTAAGTGGCATTCATTCAAGTGTACAATCTTTTCATCTGTTTTTTTTTTAATATTTTAAAGGAAAGCTTGTTAAATATGAATAACTCGTGAAAATGATAAATGAATAGTTGACATATTTAATATGTTTTTGAATACATCATTCTCACATTTAATAGCTGCTATATATAAAAAATGAAAGAACTTAAAGAATTTATCAAAGCTTCTCAAGCTTTTCCAACGGGACCTGAATGGTTCATTTTTCCATGTGTTGAAGCTCTGCATAGACCAATTCATAAGCACACACTTTCACAGCAATAACTATATCACTATGACAGAACTACTTACAGTCATCTTATCTTGAAAGATCCACGGGCCAGATTGGATAAAGAAGAGTTAAACCAGGTTTTGAGTATCATGAATTGCTAATGTGCTTAGCACACAAAGTTAAAAACTCTGACAACTCATTATTGATAGCAACTATAATCATTTCTGTAAGTTTCCTTTTTAGCATTTGGCCCCAGAACCAATATCCTGGGGCAAGAACACTTACAAAGAAAATATGTAGACTAGTTACCCTTCTGCCCAAAATAAATCATAAGCTGTGGTTGTTCCTAGAACTGAAGATTCAGATCAAAGTAGCCCAGAAGGACGAAGGAAGCAATGTACCATTGTTTAAGGTTTAAGCAATCTAAATAGGGAGGTTTCATTGATGAGTATTGGCAAGCAGAGTCCATGATCAAATCAGGAGGATACTGTAATGCTTTGACAATGGATCTGAAGAGAAGACATGAAAAAGAAACTGAGTTATATTGCCTCAGGATTTCATTGAGGGCAGACGGAGTATTTTATTCAGTACCCTGGACAGAACCCTAGGAGTGAAAGACTTTTTTAAGGCAGAGAATTAAGCGCCTGATCTTTCCCTCTTAGGTTCTTTAAGTAGAGAGATTCACAGAGGGAACCCTGTGGCTTATCATGTAACATTCCATTATTATTTCTCCATGATTTCTCGATAGTTAGGATTGCTGTCCATGCTCTGGAATAAAGTTAAACACTTTAGTTGCTATCAGTTACAAAATCACAGAATGGCTCGCTGTGTGATTTGGAATTGTATAAAATGTTCAAACTTGGGCCTAGGACAGTGGTTCTCAACCTTTTTAATGCCACGACCCCCAACCGGTCGTAAGTCGAGGACTACTCAACCGGTCGTAAGTTGAAGACTATTCAACTGGTGCAGCACCATTTGCAGAATGGGACTTTTGGTGGGCTCAGCAGGGCAGAGACAGCCTGGACAATTCCTATTGGCTTTTGAAAGCCAATAGAATTAGACTCTATTCAAGAGAGTCTATTCTACTGGCTTTCAAAAGCCAATAGAATAAAAGGGAGTAGCACAGCTAAGGAAAAGGGGGAAAAATGGCAGACTGCGTTGTTTGGTGACCCCCCATGAAATGGTCATTCGACCCCAAATGGGGTCCCGACCCACAGGTTGAGAATCACTGGCCTAGGACTTTTGTAGCTTGCATCATTGATCTTTTGCTGTATAATGAGGTTATATATTTTATTAGCAGTTCTTTTTTATGAGTAATCATATAATATCTTTTCTTATTAGCTTATAGTATAAAATACAAAAATACAAAAGCAAGTAGTAGGAAACAAAGGCGAGGGGAAGGGGAAAAGAGAAGGGTGGAAGAGAGGGGGGAAAGAAAAAAAGGCACTGACTTCCGTCTCCCTCTGCTGCATTAGAATAAGGCATTAACATCGAACCTCAACTTTTTATTTTTCCATAATAGTATAAACTAGTCACTTCAGCAAATCAATCTAATCAATAAATCCCAAAATCAAAGTTTCATTTTTTCCATCTCAAGCACAAAGTCCAGAAGCAGTTTCCAAGTAGAAACAAAAGACTTAACTAATTCATGTTAAATTCAAAATGGTACAAGACAAGGATGCCGCTTGTCACCTCTGTTGTTTATCTTGGTGCTGAAAGTTTTGAACAGAGATATTGGCCAAGACGAGATCAATAATAGGTATAAGTATCAAGAAAGAAGTTTTTAAATTGAGGGCATTTGGTTATATTCCTGCAATACCCCAAAACATAAGATAGAATGTTTGATGAGGAAATTAAATGAGTTTGGTGGTTTTAAAATAAACAAAAAATAATAACGTTGAGAGGATTAACACGTCCTCTCAGGGTTGTGATATATTGATTAAAAAGTCTGGTTTTGAGAAAAAGGTGAAATGTTTGGGGTTATGTTGACAAATACAAATACAAAACTGTTTCAAAATAATCATGTTTCTCTCTGGAATTATATTAAAAAGGACTTACAAAGATGGGATAAACTGCATTTAACTCTATTGGGTAGATTTTCTGTACTTAGATGAATGTTTTACCAAACATGGATTTTATTAGCAGTTCTTATCAATGACAGTCAGTGACAGAAATACTCTTTTACTATAAACTGTGAGAAACCATGGAAAGGTTCCTTGAAATCTTCCAGATGTTGATCAGCTATAGCCAGCATGCAAAATGATGAGGGATAATGTTAGTCTATCAATGTTTGGAGGACAAATGGTCTCTGATGAACTAAAGAAACTGTAGTCTGTAATCCTGGTGTTTTAGTAGATGGAGCAACTGAACATATTGGATCCCGTGATTCCAACAATAGCAATTCCTAACATCCTTCAGCAATCTTGCAACAAACTTAAAATCTGACATTTGCAATACACATGTTGCTGTATTGCATATGGTTGCAATTCTTCCCTGGGTTTTCTGATCTCATACTGAAACCTTATGTATATATTTTTCTTTATGATGCATAAACAGGTATTATAATCAGTACCAGAATGTGATACTAATCTATTGCTTGTTATTTTGATTTATTTAGAGTGAAATATTCTGACCTTGACATTGGATATCTCAAAATCAAAAAATCCTTCAAAGCAGAAATAAAATGAAAAGATCTGCTCTTTGTTTCTGTAGGGCAAAAGTTGAAAACATTTGATTGCAACTTTCATTTACTTCACTGAGTCCTATATTTAGAAGAACATATATGTGAAGGTTGATCCAAGCCCACTGAGGGGGCTTAAGAAGGACAAGTCAGATGTATTGAGCAAGTTACATGTTGTGCTAGAAAATCTACACCTCTGTGTTATTTTCCTGGTAGGAAAAAAGGAGGAAGAAGAAAGATTTTTTTCTCTAAGGAGTAGTCTACAGGGAAGATCCTAACAGTCTTCTATTCAGAGGACTAGAAGAGCAGAGACAAAAAGGAGCCTCTTGCTTATTTACTCTCTCCTAATTTCTCTAGTGGTCAATATGAAAAAATCTGGAAAGAGCTGATGCCTTTGGAGTTGCATCTCCCACAAGTAATTGAAATGGGGAAGTTCATCCCTTCCACACCATTTTTTTACCTTGGAAAAATCCCTTGCTATATTTGCTCCATCAGGGGTTTCTTTGTACTGCTTTCACCATTGTGAGAAGCCACATATGCAGGTGTGTTTGTGCATAATTTTGAGTGTTTCCTATTGGCAGTTAGAAAGGTCTCAGTTTAATTAACCAATTTCTGCTTGTTGTAATCCACTTTGCTTACACTACTTATAGCATTGGCTTAGATAGATCTGTGAACTATCATAGGGCTTTTCAACCTTTTCACCCATTGTATCACTTTTAGGATATGGCAATATCCGAGTACTACCAGTCGCCTAGCAAGATGTCAAAAACATGATGACTCCCCCCCAAAAAAGGAAAAAAGTGATAAAGTACAGGTAGTCCTTGACTTACAACAGTTCGCTTAGTGACTGTTCGAAGTTACAAATGGCACTGAAAAAAGTGTCCCCCAAGCCACAACCGAGCAAGACACCTGCCTGCCCGTCCAGCTGCACTCTTTCTCCTGTCCGAGGTTTTATTGTTGTGAGCATTTCTGTTGAGGATTGGCAGTGGGGGTGGGGGGGGCTGTTTGGTTTTTATTCCCCCTGTTTGCTGGGTGGTTGCAGCAGATTTTGGTCACTTCACATGACCCTGGGACACTGTGACCGTCATAAATATGAATCAGTTACCAAGCATCTGAATGTAAATCACAAGACCCTGGAGATGCTGCAACATTCCAGCTGATCGGCGCTTCTTCTGGGCTCAGCAGAAGCACCAGGATCAGCACTGAGCTCCAGCTGGAGCCTGGTGCTGATCCTGGAGCTTCCGCTGAGCCCTGACAGTCCTGCAGTTCCAGACATCTCTCACTCAGGCTTGTGCGGTGCTGGCACTAGTTCAGCTCATTCGCCTCCCCCACTACCACTTTTCTAGGATGATTGCGTACCACCTGCCAGGTGCCAATTACCACAGGTGGTACCCATACCACTGGTTGAAAAGCCCTGAACTATCAGATTAAAGAGCATTAGTCCAGCACTTTGTTTCTCATTTGGTCAATTAGATATTGGTAGGAAGCCTACAAACTAAATATAAATATAGTGGCAGGTAGCTTTGCTTATATTTTCCAGCCTGTGGCATTAAGAGGCATACTACATGCTTGTACGTGAGTTTTAAATATTTTTTATTGTGAAAAATAAAAAAGTTTCTGCAGAATTAGATGTGCTTTTTTTTTTTAAGGAGGTAACTGGACTTGTGTTTCTTTTGAAGATGATTTGCTTCTCATCCAAGAAGCTTCTTCAGCTTCACCGTTGACTTCTCCGGACAGCTAACTGTTCATAACTTGAATAGTTTTACAAAATCATATGCTCAGGTAGTGAATTTTCACATACAATTTTCACAGAACCAGCATAGTTCTGTGATGGCTATTCAGTGTCTCACTGCTGAATGAATTTGTCATTACATAGTGTAAGAAGCAGTACTGAGGTCTGGAAACCTTTGACAATTTTGTGTGTGTGTTTGTATGTTACGAATTTTAATTTAGGACTTGAAGGAAAAATGCATTTATCTTCTTTACATCAAATACTATATAAACACAAATAATTTATGCATGTGCATGTACATGTATGTATACATGCATACACACACAACTGAATTTCCTACATATTTATTGCCAAAAATATTACAGAGCTTTAAACAGAGAATAAGCAGAGAATATTGTTAAGTCCTTCGCGAAATGGCAATGACACGAGAAGCAGTTGTAGTTCTCAGGAACCTCTTTATTTCTGTTCAGCATACTGGTTACAAGACGCCGACAACGCCCAAATCTCCCTGCCCTTTTATAGGCGATTCCCGGGCCAAATTGCAACATTTGGCGCGCTTGCACTCACACATGCGCGCGAGTGCTGGCGACAGCCAGTCTGGTCCCAGGCAGCTTGCACCTGCCCGGGACAGTTGCAATGCCCCGAGCCTGCTTTCACAGGCTCAGGACATAACACCCCTTCCCCCCCAGCTAAGACTATGATCATACAAATAATAATATACAGCCCAATACAAGTGTGGAACCCATACTAGCTTTGTACCGGTTATTCCTTTTGCTTCTATTGTTCCCCAGTGTTCTATTTTCCTATGTGTACAGTAATACTCTCTGTTAACTCTGTTTTTCCAGTAGGGTTACAAAATCTTCTAAATATTTAGGAGATCTTTTAGCTCTCTGTGACCTCCTGACTTCTGGGTACCTTCCAAGTAGCCCTTGACTGAGGGGTGATGTATGCTTGTCCCCCTTGCTAGGCCCTGGTGATCCCCAAGGACTGTGCTCCAATGCCTGGCCTGCTTGCTTGCCCACCAGGCTCGTCAGGCCAGGGCTTCTTTCTCTGTTTGACCTGGTTGTCCTGCCTGGCTGCAGGCTCTCTGGCCCTCTTAAGTGACTGTCACTGTTGGGCAACTCTGTAGAACCTCCCAGGTCTGTCCTAGACCTGTCAAGAGGTTGTCTTTCCCCGTGTTCCCGTTCTGTACCCAGGCTTGCTGGGGTTTCAGTACTGTCCCAAAACTCAGTTGTCCCCTGAGTGATGCCAGAGGTGTTGTAGTCAGGATTCAGTTCCTCGACCACCTCCCTGTGTGCTTGCCCCCTTCTAGGGACAGGGGCAGTGTTGGGCCAACTAGACGGAATGTGTGCCAGCTCTCTTGCAGGGTGTGGGTTGTTTGGACACTCCCGGATATCCTCCCTGACTGGAGTACTGAATGATGCGGGTGAGTAGTGATTATGCCCCCGGGGTGACTCCCTGGCTGGAGTAGGCACTGGTGCCTGAGTTCTAGTTGGGCTCCATGAATTCCTGTTTGGAGCACTTGCAGAATCTCGGAATGAGCTGTCTGTAGTTCCCTCGTTAATGATAGGTGGCAGCCCGCACTCTTCCCTTTGCCCAAAGGGGTCCCCCTCCCCCTCTGGAAAAGAACCAGGAGTCTCAGTGGGAAGGTCCCGTCTAGTGCGGAGCTGGTCGATGTGTCGTCGCAGGACATGACCGTCATCCAGGGAAACCTCGTAGGACAAAGGACCTGTGACCCTGGACATAGTGGCAGGGACCCATGAATGACCAGGCCCGTAGTTACGAGTCCAAACCGGGGCACCCACAAGCAGTTGTCTAGGTGCCCTGGGGTGTGTGATTGTGGAAGGTAGTCTGTCCGGGTGTAACTGGTCAAGCTTGGTAGTCAGTTTGCGCCCCCAACGAAGTTCAGCTGGGCTCCTCCCGGTAGAAGTGGAAGGTGTAGTGCGATAAGAAAGGAGAAGGTCAGCCAACCTGTGATGCCAGTCTCCATAGGTAATTTTCTTCAAAGCGTCCTTGGTGATGCGAACCATGTGTTCAGCCATACTGTTGGTGGACGGGTGGAAAGGCGCAGAGGTGGCATGACAAATCATGTTGGCCTGTAAGAAAGCTTGGAATTCGGAAGAAGTGAATTGAGGGCCATTGTCAGATACGAGGACATCAGGAAGCCCGTGTGCAGCAAAAATCCCCCTCAGTACTTGAATAGTCTTTGCAGTGGTGGTGGAAGAGACAGGTACAACCTCAAGCCATTTTGAATGGCTATCAACCAGGACCAAGAAGAATTGACCCTGAAAGGGCCCAGCGTAGTCAATGTGCACCCTAGACCATGGAGGCTGTGTTTCCTCCCATCTATGTACAGGAGCTTGGGGCATTTCAGGGCGTGAGTGCTGACAAAAGTGGCATGCATGCACCTTAGCCTCAATGTCTCTGTCTAACCCAGGCCACCACAAATGGCTGCGCGCAAGCCCCTTCATACGTACAATGCCAGGATGACTCTCGTGGAGGGAACCTAAGACCCTAGTCCTCATCGAGGCAGGAATGACA
Source organism: Crotalus tigris (assembly GCF_016545835.1). Classification (NCBI taxonomy): domain Eukaryota; kingdom Metazoa; phylum Chordata; class Lepidosauria; order Squamata; family Viperidae; genus Crotalus; species Crotalus tigris. The sequence goes on along the minus strand of NW_024098297.1, from coordinate 204,249 downwards.
ACTCTGCTCCCCCAAAGCAGACAACCCTGGAAAGTGGATAACTCGTTCCTTTTGGACCAGAAACTCTGAAACTCAGTGCCTGGACAGCTCTCTGGCCATCCAGATAAAAGCCAAGATAGGACACGAGAAAGTGTGAGATCTATGGCTGATTCAGTAGCCACATCCCTGGCATCTAAAGGGGATTCAGGCAAGGCCTGAATGGAGAGGATATTGATTGTTGGTGCAGGGTCAGCCTCTATTACTGGCAGGGGTAATCTACTGAGGCGTCAGCGTGGCCCATTTCTTTCCCAGGTTTGTGAAATAAGGAAAAATCATAGGCAGACAGAAAGATAGACCATCTCAGCGTTCTGGGGGAGATGATTTGGGGAGTTTGTTTATGTGTGGTAAACAGCCCCAACAAAGGCTTATGGTCAATGAAGACCGTGAAATGCCTGACATATAGGAAATCATGGAACTTTTTGATTCCAGCAACAACAGCTAAAGCCTCCCTGTTAATTTGAGCATAATTTCGCTCTGCAGAAGACAAGGTTCTGGAGTAATATGCAACAGGAACCTGAGTTCCATCTGGTCTGAGGTGGCTTAGTACGGCTCCCACCCCATAAGGAGAAGCATCACAAGCGATGCACACAGGAAGGGATTCATTGAAATGTGCAAGCACACTGTTAGAAGTGAGTAAGGCCTTAACCTCATTGAAACTTGCTTCGTGTTTTTGTGACCACTGCCACACTGCCTGTCTGTCCAGGAGCCTATGAAGAGGCTTGGCTACACTAGCCTTGTTTGGAAGGAAGGAGTTGTAAAAGTTCAGAAGGCCCAAAAAGGCCTGTAGTTCGGCCTTGGACTTTGGCCTAGGAGCATGAATAATAGCTTTCAATTTGGATTCAGCAGGGTGAATCCCGGTAGCATCAATTTTGAATCCCAGAAAATCTGTAGAAGGCACCCCAATTTTACATTTGTCCTTAGGTTTGAGGCCCGTTTTCCTGAACCTCAGCAGGACAACCCTTAATCTCTCAGCTAAGTTGTGTGTAGAGTCTCCAGCAATTAAGACATCATCAAAATAGGGGCAAACCCCTGGTATACCCCGTAGTGTGTTTTCCATTATGCTTTGGAAAATTCCAGGAGCAACATTTACTCCAAATTGTAACCTCTTTACCTTGAATGCCCCCCTGTGGGTCACAATGGTTTGAGCTACAGCAGCAGCATCATCAACAGGCAACTGTTGATACGCCTGAGCTAGGTCAAGCTTTGCAAAAACACGCCCCCCCTTGAGGGAGGCCAGAATATGACTGACCACGGGAACAGGATAGGCATGTTGCTGCAATGCCTTATTCAGAGTGCATTTGTAATCTGCACAGATGCGAATGTCCCCATTTGCCTTAAGAGGCGTGACAATGGGGGTCTCCCAAGGACTGGAGTCGACAGGTTCTAAAACTCCTTGCTGAATCAATTTGTCCAATTCGGTGTCAATTTTACCTTTCAAGGCAAAAGGAACCCTTCTTGCTTTAATTCTAATAGGGTTGACAGTGGGGTCTAATTTCAGTGACACAGGGGGTCCTTTGTACGTGCCCAGCTGTGGGCTGAAAACATCTGCAAATTCTTTGCAGACTTCTTGTAGGTCTACTGTTTGCAAGCTATTGAGCCCTGTGACGTGTATTCCCAAGGCCTCAAACCAATCGAGTCCTATGAGACTCGTTCGCTCACCCCCTACTACTATTACATCTAGTGGACCTTCAAAATCCTTATACTGTACGTTAAGGGTGGCCTCCCCCTTAACACACACTCTGGAGTTTTGAAAGTCTGTTAACACAATGTCGGAAGGCCTCAGCTTGGCCTGAAATCCGCTGCCAGAACAAATCTTCCTAAACGTGTGCATGGAAATGATTGAAAGTGCAGACCCCGTATCCAGTTCCATAGCCAATGGAACCCCTTGTAGCTTCACTTTAAGTGACAGCTTTTTCTTAATGGGCTTGTGTGTGCCTGTCCTATAAATGCTTCTTTGCGAAGCACAGAAACCCACCCTGTTTTGGCTGGGGACCCTGGTACCTTTCAGGCGCAATTCTTCCCGAGGTTGTACCTTCTGACGGCCCAGACACACAGCTGCAATGTGTCCCTGTTTTCCGCATGCCCTACAGATAGCAGAGCGGAATCTACAGTCGGTCCTCTTGTTGCGACCTCCACAACCGAGGCACTTGGGGAGAGCTGAAGACCTTTCCTTCTGTTTCCCTTCTTTCGTGGGGTAGAGACGGTCTACTTCATCGTCAGGATCCTCCTCTGGGTTCCTTTGGACTCCTTCCTGGTGCACGGACACAGCTTCTGGAGTGCTTCTGATCGGCCTCATGTTCTTGATGGCGCCGCCTGCTGCCTCTTCTGCAGTAACCTCTCTCAAGGCATCTTGGAATGATAAGTCTTCTTTAGCGAAAAGTCTCTGCTGCAATTCTCTATGCCTCAGTCCGCATACAAATCTGTCTCTCAGCCGTTCTTCTAGATCCTTGAACTCGCAGTGTTTAGCGGCTCTTCTCAGCGCAGCAATGTATTCTTTGGCTGATTCTCTGGGTCGCTGATCCCTCTGTTCGAAGATGTGGCGCCAAGCGATGACGGACAACTTGGGCTGGAAGTGTTTCTTTAGTAGTTTTTTGAGATCTGTGTAGTTAACAGATTCTAGAGGTACAGGTGCTGCTATGTTTTCAGTGATTTCGAATGCATCTTGACCGCAAACGCACAGCCGGGTGGCAGCTTTTAAACTATCTTCTCTTACTTGATTGACTTTAAGATAGTTTTCCACCCTGGCTACGTAGGACTCCCATCTTTCTGGATGCGAGACGTCGAATTCTGAAAGTCTTCCAACTTTTGCCATTTTTGTAGAAAAGGAAGGGTCTATCAGCCAGCTTACCCCCGATGTTCGCTGGATTGGCGGGCAGCTGCTGAGTTAACGCCATTCCTACTGCTCAGGACTCTAGGGTAAGCTTACACCTGTCTTCAGTCGATGTAAGGCAATCCCACCTTCGTCGCCAGTGTTAAGTCCTTCGCGAAATGGCAATGACACGAGAAGCAGTTGTAGTTCTCAAGAACCTCTTTATTTCTGTTCAGCATACTGGTTACAAGACGCCGACAATGCCCAAATCTCCCTGCCCTTTTATAGGCGATTCCCAGGCCAAATTGCAACATTTGGCATGCTTGCACTCGCGCATGTGCGTGAGTGCTGGCGACACCCAGTCTGGTCCTGGGCAGCTTGCACCTGCCCGGGACCGTTGCAATGCCCCGAGCCTGCTTTCACAGGCTCAGGACATAACAAATATTATCATTGTTTTACAGAACAGGAAATCTAAGACAGATACATTACTTTTCTGGGGAAGATACACAGGCTGTTAAGTTACTGAAGGCCATCTATTGAGCCAAAAAGTTAGTAGCAGAAGGCTTCAAGCTACCTGTAGGCCAGGGTTAGTTTTCCAAATGCAACACTGATCTCTAGCATAGTCATAGGAATGCAGGAAAGCATAGCCAGATTTTTTTTTTTTAAATGACAAGAGTGGTGATGTTACTTGTAAAGTCCCAGGTTGATTGATGCCCTTTTTTGCTCTTTCAATTGAAATAGGGTTTGTGCTTCTTTGTGCTTTATTTTGTTTTTAATTGGGGTAGATGAATTTTAGAGTGATAGTTGCCTCTTGTTTATTTAAATGAATACATTTCATTGTTTTAAAGTTTTGTTATTTCATCTGTATGGTAACTATAGGAAATTGTCTTGTAGTATTTTACTTTAAAAGGTGGCTCAGTAAAAATTTCTCTGTGTATTTTCTTTTGGGGAATCAACATTTGTCAACGTTTGTAGTTATAATGTTGTTGTACAGATATTAGTTTGTCTGATCATGCCTTATGAAATTTATTCCTTAATAAATATTAATGACTGTGAATATTGTTAGAGCACCTATATTGAAAGTGTACCAAAATAGTCTGGAAATATTGTTATTTTTTAATTGAAAGAACAAAAATACCTGTGCTGGTTTATCAGAAATAAGAACATAAAAAGCTAGATTTTGGCCATCTAGCTTGCCTTCTATGGTCTCAGTCTTTTCTTTAATGAAGACCTGCTGCATTGTGTTTGAAAGCCTTTTACAAATCCCAGTATGAAGAAGCCATTTTTACATATTCTTTTTAGTGTGTGACATAAAACCCATTGAATCCAATTTGGGGCTCTTACATTCCAAAAAGTAAACATCTAAAAACACTGATTTACTCTAACATCATGCAAAAATACCATGGTTTGAATTCAGAGAATGTTGTACAATTATATTATACAAGGATATTTGTGATGTAAAATGCATGCTGGTAGGACTCAACTTATGACCAGTTACTTAGCAACCATTTGAAGTTATGATAAATCTGAAAAAAGGGACTAATGACCCAAATCTAACTTTCCAAAGGTGGGCCCCCCTCTGCAATCATGTGACTGAACTTTGAGCCCTTGGCAATATGGCTGCATTTACAGTTGTTTGCAATGTCCCATAATCAGATTACTGTGTTTTATAATGGTTTTGTTGAAAAAATGGCACTTCTCCTGTTGCAGAAAACTACTCCCATAGCAAACCATTGGTTTGCTTAAAGACATCGTTCACTTAACAAACATGATGTTTACTTAGTGACCACCACAAAAGAGTTGTAAAATTGGCTTGGTCATGTGCCTGACCTGCTTTACAACTGTCACAACATATGATTGTAATGGGCAGGATTCAAAATGGTCATATGACATTTAACAGTACATTATGTATTATTACTGTTATTGTATCATCATCATCATCATCTTCATCACATTATTTTTCCATTCATTAGGGATGATTTTCAATGTCCTAATAGACCTCAAATTGGAAATCACTTGCCTGCTGTAACTGGTACTTAGCTGATTTTTCTCATTTACTGTCAGAATTTTTGCTGAGTCACAGGGAGGGCTAGAATTCAATCATTGATATCTACATTGGTGGACAATTTTGGACTGAGAAATTCTCTTCTACCAATGCAGCTGTGAGAATAAATAAATAGCATATATGCTGTTCTGAAATCCTTCAGGGAACAGCAGGACACAAAATTTGATCAATGAATTAAATAGTCACTACTTGCAAAATGCATTAGCTGGTTATGCTACTGAAATGGCATCACCTGTTTTTCTTGAGATTGTTGGATTATGTATTGAGCTTGTTTCCTGGCTGGAAGTATAGTAATTAGTAGAATGTCACACCTAGCATATATCTCCTGACCTTTGATTCCTTTATTAAACTATTGACTTTTCTTGAACCATAGTTACTGAAAGTCAGCTATGTAATACAACATTGAAGCTTCTGACAGCTGCAGATGCTTGGTTCAAGAATTCTCCAGGCAATCTCTCAGAGTAGCTGTACTGACAATTGTAGCTTTTGGCTAGGGCTTTTATTTTCTAATGCACAACATAAAGATAGCAAAATAATCTATCAGAATGATAGGGTTGGAGGAATTTTTCTTTTTTTACTTAGTGCTTTCAGTTACATTGATCACCAGGATCCTGGCAGAAGGGAGTGGAGTAAAATCCAGTTATGGGGGCATGTCATATATCTCTGCTCTGAGAGCTTAAGGGAAGGTGGCATACACATACACACCATTCTGAGAGCATCTAGCTAGCCCTTCCTGCAACCATTGAGTAGCAGGCTTTGGGTATACTCTAAAGCAGACATGTCAAAGACAAGGCGGGCGATGGCGGCTAGCTTTTAGCCGTCCAGCTGGGGAAGTGTCAGAGCCGCGGAGCGCAGCGCGCATCAGCTGGCCCGCGGCTCGGAAATCCCTTCCCGGGCAAAGGGAAGGGATAGAGAACGCAAGAGTAGAGGTAGAACCCCTGAACCCCCTCTGGATTTATTTCTAGAGGGGGTGAAAGGAGTGTTCCCTCGGAGCTCTTGCTGATCTCCGCCTCCCAGCTGTTTTTGCTTCCTTGGAAGCAAAAGAAACCGCCGCTTCTATCTCCGTGTTTACAGCATTTTGGTGAGTAATTTTTAAACGGACGGAGCAGTTTAAAGGACTTTTTCTTATATTTTAGGTGTTTATTTTTTTATCTTTTGATTTTTACTATTTTTCCTCCTTTTCTTTGTTATACTAGTGAAAGGACTTAAGATGGCGTTTTGAAAGTGTCGGAGTTTTTTTTTCCTTTCTCTTTTGTTTTACTTTCCCTTTTTAAGGATTGTTTTTTGCTTTTGCTTTTGCTTTTGGCTTAGAATTTTTTTTTTGAATTGTTTGCTCTTTTATTACTTATTCTTGGGATTTATTCTGGACTTTTAATGATTATAGTTTGTCTCTTTTTAAAAATTCTTTTTTTCTTTTTTTCCTCCTCCCTTTTTGGCTGGAGGGGAAAGGGAAGTGACAATTGTGCTTTTTAAAATGGCTTCAAAGAGGCAGCAGCCTTCCTCAGTACCCAAGGTTATTTCTTCTCCTATAACTTCCACTGCACAGCTACAACAACAATCTAAACATGCACCACCGGCTCAGCCACCACCCTCCCCTCCTCTACCTGGACTTTCAGTGCAAGAGGTTAGAGGCATAATGGGAGAGATTGTAGTTCAAATGAGAGAGGAAATGACTCAATTTGTTTCACAGATTAAATCAGAAATTAAATCTGATCTCAAAGAAGAGATAACGGGGATAAAGTCTAAATTGCAAGAAAATAATAATGAATTACGACAAGATATACTGGCAGCTGTTTCAGGTTTGGCTACTGTGGTGGTTAAGCTCGATGCAAGGCTTGAGGAAGTGGAAGACAAAGTTGACTCTTTAGATGACAAAATTCAAGACGTGGAAAGGAAGGTGGACTCCTCACAAGAAGATATTTTGATGTTTCAATACAGACAAATGGAGTATGCTCTGAGGATTAGAGGCCTCAAGGAAGATATGAATCAAGATTTGATGGAGGTGGTTCTTAGTGATCTGGCGCTGGCTTTGGATATGGATAAAGGAGAATTACAGAGAGAAGTAGAAAAAATTTATAGACTCAACTCCTGGATTGCTAAGCAGAAGAATTTGCCCAGAGATGTGGTGATTTACTTTACAAAGAAGTCCCTGCGGAATGAGATTATACAAGCTTTTTACAACAAAAGATTTCAGATTGCCGCCCAAGATGTCATCATTCTAAAGGAAATCCCATCTAAAATTTTAAGAAGTAGGAAAGACTTTGCTTTTTTAACCAATGAGCTTAAAGCTAGATCGATGCCATTCAGATGGGAAATTCCGATGGGTATCGTTTTGAGCCATGCTGGGACACGTTACAGATTGAACACAGTTGACAAAGCTAGAGATTTCTATACTTCGGTCCTGAGTGCAGGCTCAACTTCATCTGGTCGGAAATCTTTGAGTGCTAAGGAACCTGAGCAGCAATCTGAGGCACTAGATTTGGTTTCCGCAGGGATGATAGAAGTGGCAAAGCAACGCCAAACGGAGGCTAAAGAGCAGAGGATGACTCGTGCAGCTTATAAGCGTAAAGAGAAAGAGCAACGTAAAAAAGAGCCCAAAGAGAATTCTCCTGGAAGTGCATCACCGCCGGTGGGAGGAGCAAGACCCAAGAGTTATGCAACACACGCAGCTCTGTCAGAGTTTGATGGTGTCTTCTCCAGGCTGCGTGCCAAGGGAGATGGCAAAGTTTTTGACCTGGAATGTTAATGGATTGAATTCTCCTCAGAAACGGAAAAAAATCTTTTATTATTTGAAACAACATACCAATGATGTTATTTGTTTACAGGAAACTCATATTCTACTTAAAGATCAGAAATATTTAGTTAATGCTCGTTTGGGATCTCATTTTATATCTCCTGCACCTGGGAAGAAAGGGGGAGTTGTTATATATGTCAAACAAAACCTGCCAGCTTGTCTGGTAGAATCAGATCCCCAGGGGAGATATGTGATGATTGAACTTGGTATTTATGGTAAGAAAGTACTTATAGTTGGACTTTATGCTCCAAATCAACAACAGGAACAATTTTATAAACAGTTACACCAAAAAATAACTTTGCTTGATTATAGATCGGTGGTATTAATGGGTGATTGGAATGGTGTCTTAGATACACAAAGGGATAAGAAAGGTTCCTCTCCTTTTCTTAAACAAGCAAGGCTACCTAAAGCCTTTTTTGATATGAAAGAAGACTGGGAATTAAGGGACTATTGGCGGGAACGTAATCAAGAGGAGAGAGACTTTACTTTTTTTTCTGACAGACACCAATCTTTTTCAAGAATTGACTTTTTCTTGATTACCACGGATTTGTATAATAAAGTAAAGAATGTAAAGATTTTTCCTAGATCACTGACGGATCATAGTCCAGTTTGGATGGAGTTGATTCAAGAGAAAGAGGAAAGAAGATCCTGGAGAGTTAATGAAAATTTGTTTAGACAAGAGAAGAATGTTCAAAAACTAAAGGAGTGTTTAAAGGACTATTTTGCTTTGAATATGTATAAGGGGACTTCAATGTCAATGGTATGGGATGCAGGTAAAGCATTTATGCGCGGTGTTTTGATAAAAATGAATAATTTTTATAAGCGAAATCAGACTCAGAAACGTAGAGAACTTGAAGATGAAATTAAACTAAAAGAAAGGGCTTTGATTCTAAATCCTTCTGATGAAAGTACTAAAGAATCTGTAAAGTTATTAAGGTCACAATTTAATATGTTGATAGCAGATCAAACTGCAACCAATTTATTATTTATGAAACAAAATACATTTTGTAATGCTAATAAGCCGGGGAGATGGTTGGCTTATCAATTAAGAAAGAAACAGAGACTGAGAATAATAGAGAAAATAAATTATAAGGGTAAACTAGTTTCTCAGAAGGAATTAATTAAAAAATCTTTTTTGGATTATTATCAAAACCTATACAAATCTACTAATGTACAACTGTTAGATATAAATAAATATTTAGCTGAGGCAAGTTTTCCTAAACTGACTGAGGATCAGAAATATGAAATTAATGGTTTAATTACTAAGGAGGAAATCGCCTCAGCAATTCAACAATTGAAATTAGGGAAAGCACCGGGTACGGATGGGTTAACAGCTGTTTATTATAAAGCTTTAATGGAGGAGATGATTCAACCATTAAATGATCTTTTTAATGGTATCTTACAGGGTTTAGAGATTCCTCCTTCATGGCGTAGTGCTTTTATATCATTGATTCCAAAGGAGGATCAAGATCTTACTTTACCAAAAAACTATAGGCCTATATCTCTTTTAAACGTGGATTATAAGATATTTGTAAAAATTTTGGTAAATAGGCTTATGAGGGTGGTGCATCATCTTGTGCATAAAGATCAATCAGGGTTTATAACAGGAAGGTATATGAAAAACAATGTTAGACAAATTATTAACTTATTAGAATACTTAGATAAGAACAACCAAGTTCCTGCAGGGCTCATATTTTTAGATGCTGAAAAAGCATTTGACCAACTGAATTGGCATTTTATGCTAAGAGTAATGGAAGAAATGAATTTTGGTGAAAACATATTACAAGCCCTTAAGGTAATATATCAAAAACAAACAGCACAACTTATTGTTAATGGAGGTTTGTCGGAGGTTTTCACAATAGAGAAAGGTACTAGACAGGGGTGTCCTTTATCGCCATTGTTGTTTGTTTTAACATTGGAAATATTATTGATTAAAATTCGAGAGTCTCAGGAAATTAAAGGAATATATGTTAATAAAAAAGAATATAAGTTGAGAGCTTTTGCGGATGACTTGGTTGTTACTTTGTCGCAACCTGATTATTCTGTAGTAAACTTATTACAGTTGATTCACCATTATGGTTTGGTCTCGGGTTTTAAGATTAATGTAAATAAGACTAAAATTTTACCTAAAAATTTGTCGAGTCAGGAGAAGCAGATTTTGGTTAACTCGACGGGTTTTGAGATTGTTAATAAGGTAAAATATTTGGGGGTGATGCTGTCTGTTTCTAATGCAAAACTATTTAAAAATAATTATGAAAGGTTGTGGGTCGGGGTACAGAAAGACTTGAAGAATTGGGAAAAGCTGCAATTATCCCTCATGGGAAGAATTGCAGTGATAAAAATGAATATTCTACCCAAGTTTCTTTTTTTGTTTCAAATGTTACCAATTTTGAAAAATGAGATTAATTTAAATGAGTGGCAGAAGGGTCTCAATAAATTTATTTGGGCAGGGAAAAAACCAAGGGTTAAGTTCAAAATTATGCAAGACTTCCGTGAGAGGGGCGGACTCAAGGTACCAAATTTGAAATTATATTATGATGCGGTGGTTTTAACATTAATTAGTGACTGGGTAAATTTGACAAATTCTGAGATACTTTATCTAGAGGGATGGGATTTACTTTATGGGTGGCATGCCTATTTAATATTTAATAAAAAAATAGATTGGGCTTTTAAATCTCATATTTTAAGAATTTCTTTACTTAGGATTTGGAGAAAATATTATAAAAGTGATTTTAAAGTACCATTATGGGCTATACCTTGGCATGCGATAGAAGGAATAAAAAGAGGGGTTAAAATGGATATGGTGTCTTACAGACACTTACTTAAATGGGATGGACAAAACTGGCAATTAAAATCACGGGAAGAATTAGCACAAGAAAATTTTATTTATTCTTGGTTCCAATATAGGCAACTATTAGATAGATGGAAGATGGATTGTAAGGTGGGTTTTCTTAGAGAAGATGAAAATCTTATTAAGCAACTGAAGGATCAAAGACAAACCCACATTAAGAGAATTTATGGGGTTTTAGTTGAATTGGACTCAGAAACGGAACTAATTAAAGATTGTATGATTAGATGGGCGCAGAACTTTGGTGAGCCAGTTTCATTGGACACCTGGGAAACTATTTGGGTGAGAAATGTCAAATTTACTCAAGCACAGAATCTAAGGGAGAATTTTTATAAAATGTTTTATAGATGGCACCTTGATCCACAAAAAATGTCTTACATGTACCCTGACGTGCAACCTAAATGTTGGAGATGTGGTTATAAGGAGGCTTCCTATTATCATATTTGGTGGTCATGTAGAGAGATAAAAGCATTTTGGATCAAAATATGGTGGAATATCCAGAGAATTTTTAGAAGGAGGGTAAAATTTACTCCGCAATTATTTTTGTTAGGTATTGTTACAGATTGTGATACAAAGGAGGTTGTATTGATGTTAAACTTGATCACAGCCGCGAGGCTGTTAATTGGACAATATTGGAAGAAGGAATCTTTGCCTACATTGCAGGAATGGTTTTTTAAAGTAGCTTATCTGGCAGAAATGGCAAAGATTTCGGCTTTCTTAAAGCAACAAACGCAAGAGAAGTTTTTTGCTATCTGGGACAAATGGATAAAATTTATACAATTTAGATTGGGTATACAAAAATATTATATAGCTTTTTCATAAGTTTTATTTTTATATATATTATAGATATCTTTTTTATATATATAAATATAAAGTTTTTAATTTAATTTTTATTTTTATTTTTTTTTTTTATTATTATTTCTTAAGCCTATATTCTGCTCTGGGAAGCTCAGGGGGGGGGAAGGGAGGGTTTTTGGGAGGGGTGTGGGCTGGGGGGTTTTTTTTTATATGTATTGTTTAATTTTTTTTTTCTTTTGTATATGTTGTTTTTTGTTCTGTATTGTTCTTGTTTTTTTTTGTAAAATTTATAAAACTTTTAATAAAAAAAAAAAAAAAAAAAAAAAATAAAAAAAAAAAAAAAAAAAAAAAAAAAAGACAAGGCCCGGGGGCCAGATGCAGCCCGCATAGTGGTTTCGTGTGGCCCGCAAAGCCATCCTGGAAACAGTGAGGGAACGGCCCCCGCTGCCTTGGCCCTGGCCCAGGCTGGCCGGGAGGGAGGGAGCCAATGTACAATTTTGTGGTGGCCATCTATGCTGAAATGCATTCAGTCTTAGCTCCACAAGGCCATCTGGAAACAGCAAAGAACCAGCCCCTGCTGCGTCGGCCCAGCCCCCTAGGTGCATGCTGGGGAGGTGTCACCCTTTGTGAAGAATGAAGAAATGCACCATCGCTTGGAAGTGGTCAGCAAATGACCCTCACCTACTTCACATATTTGTTTTGATGGGCTCCGGGGGAGGGGTTTCGGCAGGCAGCGGGGTGCACTCACAGCGCTGAGAGGCTGAGCCAGGTGGCACGAATCTGATGAGAAGTGCAATGCTGCCTAGCCCCCAGCCAGCCCAGTTTCAGCAGGCAGCATGGTGCAAAGCTGGCGAGCTTCGCACCACCCAGCTCAACCTCTTGGCACTGTGAGGAGAGTGCCCCACTGCCTGCTGAGACTGGGCAGGCTGGCGGCTGGGCATTGTGCTTATTTTCGGATTCATGCCGCCTGGCTCAGCCTCTCTGCGCTATGACAGCGCCCCACTGCCTGCCGAAACTGGGCAGGCTGGGGGCTGGGTGGCATTGTGCAGGTAACATTGATTCTCACACTGTTCATGGTATCCCCTCCCCCAAAGCCCACCAAGCCAGATATGTGAAGTAGGTGAGGGCCATGTGCTGGCCACTTCCAGGCGATGGTGCATTTCTTCATTCCTCACAAAGGGTGATACTTCCCCAGCTGCGTTTCTTGCCTGTTTTTCTCCCTCCCTTATCTCAAATATTTTTCCACCACTCTGTACTTAGGAAGGAAAGAAGGAAAGGAGAGGGAGGGTCTGAGAGAAGTCCTGCCTTAGTCCTGCTCTGCTGCCCTTTTACCATCCCCTTGCCCCCTCCTCCTGGCCTATCCTGGGGGTCTCCTGTCCTATTGCTAAGGAAGCTTTGGATACAAAGCCGGGTCGCCTCCCTCTGACTTTGCCCTCGTACCCATCATGAACAACTTGGCTAAGGAGAGCAAGTACAGCAGCAGCAGGCTTGAGGAGGTACGTGCAGCTGGGTGCCCACTTGGGGAAGTGGGGCTGGGCTTGGTGCCACAGGTGCTTGAGGGCCAGGCTGGGCATTTGACCTCTGCTGCCCAGTGCTCTGGGCATCATCCAGCCACCTCCCCCCGCATGGCCTGAGAGGAACAGTGAGGCTCCTCCGGTGGACCATGCCTTGGCACTTGCCCTGGTCCTACCCCCTTCTGCCAGAGACCCTCAGATCTGTCCCACTCCTGCCCAGGCCCCCCCAGGCACCCTTGATGCAAACGATGTAGAGCTGGCCATGCCCACCCAGTAGGCCACACCCACTCCATCCACACCCACCCAGTAGGCTGCACCCCCCTGGCCACACCCACCCAGCCCCCCAAGGGCAACCACAATGCTGATGCAGCCCTCAATGAAATTGAGTTTGACACCCCTGCTCTAAAGCTAATCTATTGCATATAATCACCAAAAATGCAAAGGTCCATGAATTGAATTTTTTGTAGTAGGGATTTGAACTATTATCTGGCTATCCACCTCTGACAACTCCCAAATAAAATGAATGATCAGTATAGAATAATAACACAGTTGGAAGGGACATTGGAGGTCTTCTAGTCCAACTCCGTGCTCAAGCAGGAGACCCTATACCATTCAAGACGAGTGGCTGTCCAGTCTCTCCTTATAACTGTATAACTGATTGCAAAGACTTCAGTACTTTCTGTTCCTGGAACAAAGAGTGTGGTATACATATGTATTTATACATTTTATAGAATTTTCTAATGTCAGGTTAGAGCAAAATTGCTAGAATTAGTCCATGGTGAATTTCAGTACCTATGATTATTCATCAAGATAGTTATTCACCAAGAATGGAATATTGGTTAGAGATGTGTGCCATTCATGATATTAGTTTTGAATGCAGAAGATAATGGAATCCCAGTGTTAAAGTATCTAATAATACCCCAACAAAGAAAAGTTAGATTTTTGTAGAAAATTCTTGGCTAAGAATCAATTAATCTCTACTCTGACAATTTCTGCTGCCCATTGAAAGTATTTCTTTTGTCTGATATTACCATACAATTCTTCATGTTTTAGGGTTTTGCTTGCCAGAAAAAAAGGTAAGATTTAACTCAATAAAAGGGGAAGATAGAATTTTTTATTAGAATGAAAGACTGTTTTTTTTCAGTTTGGGAGCTGCTAGAATAATGCCCCGAGTTGGACTAATGCCTCCTGTACTAGGATTTCTACTAGCCTATCTGTGACAGGTATAATTTTGGCACTCAAGTGAACCATATGACATTTTCTGGATCTTGAATGGGCTTTCTAAACCTGCTTCTGTATTTTTCAAAGACAGTAGGATGAGTAAATTTCCTATATACTTTTATTCAGAATGGGAGTCATTCTCCTTATAACTGCACAATGTTGTTTTATAAATTCTATCATCATTCTTCCACAAAATTGGAAGATTAGCATCCAGAGCTCTTCAGGTTGACTACAGTCTGCATAATATAGTTGAACCTTTTCTTACATCTTGTCTTCTGAAAAAAAAAAAAAAAGTTAGGGTCCCTCTGTGTGTTCTTTTCTGGTACTTTTCTATAGATGAATTGTACTGAACTTCTTTGTTTTAATTGTTTGCCATGTAATTGATGACAACAGATGGGCAGTTAATAGCTCATTTGGTTCTCAGCATAATAGCGTCAGCCCTGGAATTTCAGGACAGGATCCATTTGCGATATTAATAGGTCTGAAAATTGGGGTTGCCAAATGCAACTGCTGCCCATTGCACTTACCTCCTCCTCAAGGCTGCTTTGGCCTCTCATCAGAAAAATGCTGAAGGAAAGATTTCTATCCCATTACTTTGGGTTCTCTACTGAGGGAACTTTGCAGTAGCTGATCTCTTAAACCAGTGTTTCTCAACCTTGACAATTTTAAGGCATGTGGACTTCAACTCCCAGAATTCCACAGCCAGCATTGCATGAAGTCCACATGCCTTAAAATTGTCAAGGTTGAGAAACACTGTCTTAAACCAATGGTTCCCAAACATTTCTATACCCCGCACCCCTAGAATGCTTCTGATATATTCTCCCACCCCTTACAAAAGTTTGAAATAACAGCAACAAATTATGCATATACACTATAATTTTGAAAATCCAAGTTTTCACAACCCCTGGAATATCGTCTCCCACCCCCCAGGGGGTGCGAGCACCTCTGGTTGGGAACCCCTGTCTTAAACTAATCCCATGGATTGTTAGACACAATGTCCTGGGCTCACATTTTTTTTCTGCTGTTTTGCTCCACATCAGCATGTACCTGAATACTTTTTAATCTCATTCTGCTGGGCTTGCACATATAAAAAGGCATAGCCCTGCCAAAGAGCTGAGATTTAATCTCTGGGTTTGCACATATAAAAAGGCATAGCCCTGCCAAAGAGCTGAGATTTGATCACGAATCCTGTGGCAGCAATGTGAAGAGTAGGCGAGGGGTCTGAAATAGATCTGCAGGAAAGTCAAAGCAAAGAAAACAAGATAGTGACAGATATGTGAGAAATCTTATCTGTCTCCCACCAAAGACCTGGACTTTGCAGGAATGTGCAGTAGGTGGTAGCCAAAAACATTCAGATGTCACAGTATGATGGTATATTTATGTTCATTAAGAGCATCTAAAATAATCCATAGTGACATTCCAAAGAAAGTCTTCATAAGATCACATGGTTCTCTTCTGCTTCCTCACTTGTTCTGCTGTCATGTTCTAGTATTGGCTTTGAAAAGCCTAGTATTCACATATAAAAAAACTACCAGATCTGAATTGCAGAAATTCAAGGGAGTGCTTAATCAAAGCAAAATATTAGAGTAATCTGCTATTATCTAGTACACAGGTGTCAAACTCGATTGTGTCATGTGACGTATCCTGATGTATCGCAACGTTTTTTGCCTTTGTGGAGTGGGCATGGCCTGCACGTGACGCATCTGGCCCACAAGCCCCAGTTTGATACCAGTTTGATACCCCTGATAGTGGTTCAGAATTTTGCAGCCCAGATCCAGTAGCCCTATCACCCCAGAATTCTTAGAAGCCTAGATGTCTGTACTGAAAGTAAACAGAATCCTTTGTAAATTCAGCAGTGGCCATAATTTTCCTAATGTAGGAGAGTACAGGCATCAGAAGAGGATGTTCCCTAGCAATTCTGGTCACATTAAAAGTAAAGGGTGGAGGAGATAAATTTTGTGTATGACAGGTGTGTATGCATGTTACCATTCAATATGGTGGGATGACAATAGGGTTTGAATCATGTTAGCATAAATGGATTATGGTCACACAATAACTAGACAAAATATAAGCTAAAACTAGATTAAGACTGTTTGTACAACATGTAAAGCTTTGATCTTAAACTATGATTTAACAAACTAGCTTGGTTTTGGATCAAGCTATGCATAGAGCCTGAAACTAAGCCCCTACATTTGAATCTAACTGGATTAAGGCAATGGAAAACCAATCTGCATCTTAATGCAGATTTTTTGAGTTTCAGGTTAATATGGAATAATTATCCTAACCAGTTCCTCTGTATGTACCGATTAAAACAGCTATTAGAAGGCACCGCTGTGCAGAATTTCTTGTTCTGCAAATTCCAAACGAATAGCAAAATATTAATAGAAGCAGTAGATTTTCATGAAACATTTAAGAAGCTTAAACCATTCTGCTTGTAGCTGTGATTGTGTTGTTCCTGAAGCTGGGCTTTCCCCCTCTGGGCCTATATTTTTATTCCTGATATCTTGGCAAGCGGTAGCTCAGTTGTGTGCTTGCATTCAAACAGGGCTGACAATTCTGATAACTAAAAGATCTTTCCCAACCACTGCATCTGAAAATGATAACAGCTGGAAATTTGTAAGCAAACTGCTAACCTGCTGTCTTGTGGTTTCCAAAGCTGACTGGTTCTGCCCAGTTAGGGCAGAAGATAAGATTAAGTGAAAGTCCATCCAGCTGATTCATCTTCAGAGTTCTCTTAAGGTCTTCAGAAGTGACAGCAAGGTGGAGCCCATTGTGGACTATCTCATGTCCCTGGAACTCCTTTGCTAAACATTCAATATTGTTTACAAACCTACATTGCTGGGTGTGCACAATATAATTGGTACCGTTGTACTTCGTTTTCTGATTTCTCATTTCTTGGATCACAAAATGTAAAGGGAGATTAAATTCTATTTCACAGACACAAAGAAGCTCTTTCTCCCTCTGTCTCTTAGCTGTTTTTTTAAAATTGATTGTCAATTGAGATTTTTCTTATTAAAGTGATTTCTATCCCTGCTTTCAGGATTTTGTGTCTGTATGTATGCAATGCATGTATCAATCACATTTAGTAGACCATGTATCTGACCCATGAAACATACAACATATAAAACATCAATAATAATAAAACAGATAAACCTGAATACACATACAAAAATTCTCATGTTGAGACCTCATTAAAATGTCAGAGTACCTATATTCCAAGCATCTATCAATGCTGCTAATATTGAATATTCTTGCTTTGACAATATATGCAGAACTGTCTGGTATTTTTAGAGTTAAATCAGTTGACAGTGAAAGGGGAGGAGAATATAAGGAAAGCCCAGGAAAAAGAAATGGAAGTGAATCTTCGCCCTCCAAGTTAATTGGAAGATGTGAATCATGACCCCAAAATAGGGGAGGGGAAATGCCTGGAATGTTATGCACAAAGGAAGGGAAATTCAGATCTTAGCAATTCTACCATGCCGTGCTGACATCTCTGTAATACTAATAAAGGCTTTTTAGGCTAAAACAATGCCTGAAAGTTTGCTTGGCCCCACTTCTGGGGAGAAGAGCCAAGTCAGAGAAGAGCAACAAAGATGATTAGAGGACTGGAGGCTAAAACATACAAGGAATGGTTGCTGGAATTGGGTATGTCTAGTTTAATGAAGAGAAGGACGAGGGGGGTGACACAATAGCAGTGTTCCAATATCTCAGGGGTTGCCACAAAGAAGAGGGAATCAAGCTATTCTCCAAAGCACCTGAAGGCAGGACAAGAAGCAACGGGTGAGGAATGTCAAATTTACTCAAGCTCAAAATCTACGAGAAAATTTTTATAAAATGTTTTATAGGTGGCACCTTGATCCACAAAAGATGTCTCGTATGTATTCAAATGTGCAGCCTAAATGTTGGAGATGTGGTTGTTTGGACGCAACGTATTATCATATTTGGTGGTCATGTAGAAATATAAAGGCTTTTGGGATTAAGATTTGGTGGAACATTCAGAAGATTTTTAATAGAAGGATAAAATTTACACCACAATTGTTTTTGTTAGGTATTATTGTTGATTGTGATGATAAAGAAATTATTCTAATGTTGAATTTAATTACAGCGGCAAGGTTGCTGATTGGGCAATATTGGAAGAAGGACTCTTTGCCTACTTTAGAAGAATGGTTTCTTAAAGTTTCTTATTTATCCGAAATGGCAAAATTTCGGCTTATCTGAAAGATCAATCGCAAGAGAAATATATTTTGGTGTGGAAAAGATGGGTGAATTTTATACAGAATAAATATGAGATTAGAAAGTATTATTTAGCTTTTGAATAATCTATGTTTAAGGGTAATGGTTAGAATCTTTGCTTTTATGTATTGGAGTTAAAGTATTTAAAATTTTGTTTTTTGGATGTATGTATAATTGTTTGATGTTCATTTAAGTTGTATGTTTTTTGTTGTTTTTAACCCTGTATTCAGCTCTGGGAAGTAGGGGGGAGGGTGATGGGGGGGTGGGAAGGGGGGAGTATTTTATTGTAAAATTTTAAAAACTTTCAATAAAAAAAAAAGAAGCAACGGGTGGAAACTAATCAAGGAGAAAAGCAACCTAGAACTAAGGAAAAACTTCCTGACAGTTAGAACAATTAACCAGTAGAACAGCCTGCCTCCGGAAGCGGTGAATGGTTCAACACTGGAAGTTTTTAAGAAGAAACTGGACAGCAGGGTTTCCTGCCTGAGCAGGGGGTTGATTAGATGACCTCCAAGGTCCCTTCCAACTTCTCCTTCTCCTTCTCCTTCTTCTCCTTCTCCTTCTCATTATTATTATTATTATTATTATTATTATTATTATTATTATTATTATTATTATTATTATTATTATTATGCATTCTGAAAGACTGGTAAGGTATTACCCTCTATGTATTCATGGAAGTATTTACCACCCAACAGCGTCTACAACAGACATGTCAAACACAAGGCCCGGGGCCCGGATGCGGCCCGCGAAGCAGTTTCATGTGGCCTGCGAAGCCATCCTGGAAACAGTGAAGGAACAGCCCCCACTGCCTTGCCCCTGGCCCAGGCCAGCCGGGAGCCAATGTACAATTTTGTGGTGGCCATCTTGGCACTTGCCCCGATGGACCATGCCTTGGCACTCCCCTCGGTCTCACCCCCTTCTACCAGAGACCCTCAGATCTGTCCCACTCCTGCCCAGGCCCCCACAGGCACCCTTGATGCAAATGATGTAGAACTGGCTACGCCCACTCAGTAGCTGCACGCACTCTGGCCACATCCACCCGGCCCTCCAAGGGCAACCGCAATGCTGATGCAGCCCTCAGTGAAATTGAGTTTGACACCCTTGGTCTACAACTTCATTATGGATAAATGTTTCACTAGCCTTGAATAAAAAAAAACTCAAAAAGCAATACTAATCAAATTGCCAGAGTCTCGAGTTATGGGCTTGTTTCATTTTTCATTGAGCAGGAGTCTGTTTTGTTCATTTGTTTGGGGATTTTTATATACCTTCTCTGGGTTGAAAACTAGAAATAATGCTTTTGAGGGAAGAAGGGTGACATCACTGGATCTTTCAGGACAAATCCATAATATGGGAGGAATCGGACAGCTTTATCATTGGTTCTCATAGAACTGTAAATTTAGTTTATGTCAGTTTGTAAAGAGTATTTATAAATCAGTCATCAGTATCTGAGTATCTAGGCATGACATTTCAGATCTCTGTTTTGGGATGTGTCTGTTCTAGGATGAAGTGTATTCTCTCCAGGCTCATTTGTCTTTCATTTTTCATTCATCAATGTTGACAGCTTACTTAAATCAAAACAGATCAATTCCAGTCTGACCAGCTCAATAAGAAACAGAAGTAAGCACTCAGAAGATAACTGAATGGTATGCAGTTCATGTATAAATCTGTGTGAAAGGCATGAACGTATCATTTTAAAAAAAGTGTTACAGAACTTATGCTTACTGTTTCAGAAGGGTACTTCTTATGTGGCATGCCATGTCGTATTAAGAATGAGGCAATAGAGGCATCAGCCCTGAGGTGGAATAATGAGGATGGGAAGCAATTCAAGCATTGACATCATCAGACATACTAAGCAGCTGAATATTGCTGGTAGAGAGAAGATTATCCAGGTCAATAAAAGTAGTCAATAGGTAACTCTGATTCAGTGTTTCTCAAGCTTGGCCACTTGAAAATATGTGGACTTCAACTCCCAGAACTCCCAAGCCAGTAGGAGAGAAAATCCACACATCTTCAAGTGTCCAAAGTTAAGAAATACTGCTTTGATCTGTCATAGGTGGTTTCTGCAAGGCAAAAATTCAAAACAGAAATCTAAACCCTGCCCCCTTTATATATAAATGAGCATCACATACATATACAAAGGTGTAAGACTTGAATCAGTGTGCTGTGTCTGCCATCTTGTTTATTTCAAAATGCTCTGTGGACACTGCAGTTTTATTTTCTTATTATTTTCCTCAGGAGAAGAAACAATTAGAAAAAGTTGGGAGAACAAGTGACCGGGAGTTACTGAGCACTGTCTTGTTTTGCTGCCAAGACATAGTTTTATTTTATAGAAGAAGCCCAAAACATTTGTTAAGAATAAGGGAATATGTAGGAGAGCCTGTAATAAGCATGGCTCATTTACATTTTCCTAACATACTTTTTATTTACTGTGATGGCAAGTTGTCTTACCATGAAGACTTCGTTTCTAAAGAAGGTGTCACACTACAGTGAATTCTGTATGTTTTTATTCATGAAAGATTTCAATAGGTTCATAGGCTGAAAAGCTTGTTTCCAATGTTTAGAATAATAGAATGACAGAATTGGAAGGGACCTTGGAGGGCATCTAGTCCAACCTCCTGCTTAGGCAGGAAACCCTATACCATTTCGGATAAATGGCTGTCCAGTCTCTTCTTAAAACTTCCAGTGTTGAAGCATTCACAGCTTCTGGAGGCAGGTTGTTCCACTGGTTAATTGTTCTAACTGTCAGGAAATTTCTCCTTAGCTCTAGGTCAGTGGTTCTCAACCTGTGGGTCGGGACCCTATTTGGGGTCGAATGACCATTTCATGGAGGTCGCCAAACAACGCAGTCCCCCATTTTTTTCCCCTTTTCCTTAGCTGTGCTACTCCCTTTTATTCTATTGGCTTTTGAAAGCCAATGGAGTAGACTCTCTTGAATAGAGTCTAATTCTATTGGCTTTCAAAAGCCAATAGGAATTGTCCAGGCTGTCTCTGCCTTGCTGAGCCCGCCAAAAGTCCCATTCTGCAAACGGTGCTGCACCAGTTGAGTAGTCCTCGACTTACGACCAGTTGAGTAGTCCTCGACTTACGACCGGTTGGGGGGTCGCAGCATTAAAAAGGTTGAGAACTACTGCTCTAGGTTCTTCTCTCCTTGATTAGTTTCCATCCATTATTTCTTCATTCTACTTTTTGTAAGAAAAAAATCACAGTACTATTTATTAAAACATCACAGCAATGCATTTCAGCAGTGTTTGAACCTTTATTAACAATAATTCTACGTGATTGAATTAAGCATCCATATCAAAACCTCTTATGCAAAAGTACTGTATAAATATAATCCAATCTTGCTTCCAAGGAAGAGCATTCCATATTTGGTAAAATGATATAGGAGAAGGGCCTTTCTTTTATGCATCATGTATGAAGTTCCCTTGAGCAAAAGAGCATCTCCTGAAAATTTTAATAGGTTTACAATGGTTCTTCAAAGGGCCGCCGCCAGACCCAAAGCAATTTGAATCTTCAAATATTAAGACCAACATCCTGAATGACCCTGGAAAGCAACTGGCATCAATGCAGATCTTTCATTATTGGTGAGATGTGACTACCTTAATGTTGAACAGGTCTGGGTTGAATGATTTTGCCACGTTTTGATGAGTATGTTAAAACAAAAGGGCAAGTGTTAGTCATGGCCTCATTATATACCTTGAACGTTGTCTAGACAACGTATGAGAGCTTTTCAGAACTGGTGGGCATCGATTTGGAGGACTTAAATTCTGTTATTAGCTGTATGCTTTGAAGAAATGTCTGAGGCAAGGAGGGAGAACTGGTTATTGTGCATGTCATGGTTTTGTAGAAATGATGCAAAGTATATATACTGTACATCTTTCATATTACCCTGTTATGACATGATTCAAGCAAAATACATAATTTGTGTTATTTATTCAATTATAAGATGATACCATTGTTGCTTTTAAAAGATTCTCGATATGGTTCTTCAAATTCATATATATCCAAT
The DNA here is from genome assembly GCF_016545835.1 of Crotalus tigris. Classification (NCBI taxonomy): domain Eukaryota; kingdom Metazoa; phylum Chordata; class Lepidosauria; order Squamata; family Viperidae; genus Crotalus; species Crotalus tigris. Next base: position 181,916 of record NW_024098297.1, on the reverse strand, counting down.
TTGGTCTTTTGAATGTCCAGTGACCTCTTGCATAGATGAAGAATTTGATCGTGTTGCTTGGGAATGTTGAAAGAACTACTGGCAAATGAAGAATGCTGGATTTGATGAAGACAGTATGAAGGAATGAAAAGGTTAAATGTTTAACTTAGCAACAGTCATAAAAATGATGATATGAATTAGCCAAAGTTGTATAATAAAGATCCCTTTTTAAAAAAATCCAGGAGAAATGTATTTTCAGGGCTTCAGGTAGCTATGTTGAATTAAATTTTGCTTTGGAAAAGTTGGCTGATGGTAGTATTACTGGTAATTCTGTGTAATTTCTCATACATGTTCCAATACATTTATTTCCTGCTGATCAGATCTGCATGTAAATATTTCTTTAATGTTTTGAATGGCATTCTTCTGTAGAGGTTCAGATGAAATAGCAATTGCAGTCAGCACCATGTGTATGTTTTGAGAAACACTGAATGATTAGAAGAGCTAATCCTAGACTTATATTGAAGAGATATAGATTCCAACATTGGTTCATTTTAGACATCTTTCAGCTAGTGTCTTTCCACCTATATTTCACATTTATGGAAACAATGGCTCATTTGATCTTTCTGTCACTTCCAGTTCTTCATGACCTGAAAGACATTGGTTCACAAAAACTGTCTGATTGCTTCTTCAAGGTCTTGAAAGCTCATGCTTGTGTCAGCAGTAACGGTGTCCAGTCACCTTGTCTTCTTCAGCTTTTTTTAAATTATTCTCTCCTGATCATCTAAGCATCAAGCTCTTTTTTTTTCACATTAAGTGTCCAGACTATTTTAGTTTCAGCTTTATTATTATTTGCTTTCTCTGACCAGACTGGTTTTACATCTGGTAGTACTGAATTATTTACTATTTGTTAAGTTATTCTTAAGATTATTTCCATCAACACAATCAGAGGCTTCATTCTTTTCTTTGCTCAGCTTTACTGATGATCCAACATTCACAGCCATACAGTATGTTAAAATGGAGAACTCATGGACTTGACAATATGGATCTTTGTTGCCATTACAGTCTCTGTAATGCAGATGAAATCTCTACACTTTGGTATTTTGTCTATTTCTCCTAAACAGCAGAAATATTGTAGCTAACTTGGGAATCTTTGTGCTTAGGAAGTGAAGTAGTTTACTATTTCAATTGCTTTAATTATTTACGTTCAGTTGGCTTTACTTATTGTTATAATCTGCATATAAATTAAATAATCTGCATATAGATTAAATAAATAAAATGATAGTAAACAACTTTGGCACACTCCATTCCCAATTTCGAACCATTCAGTTGCTCTTCTGGTTGAATGGTCATTATTTAATTTCTTCATTAGGCAGATAAGATGTTTTTAAACACTATCATTGTTGTAGTCTATGCCATCGACTGTGTTGCAATAATCAATAAAACAAACCAGACATTATTTTGGAATTCCCTTTCATTTTTCATTATCCATTGAATGTCAGATATGCATGTCCGCCCCTTTTTAATTCAGTTTATGTATCTGCCCATTTTATTCTATTGTTGTTGAAATCTCAACTTCAAAATTTTGAATACTGTTTAGCATATCTTTAGTACGTTTCTCTCTCTCTCTCTCTTTGATATGCAATGGAAATTACTTTTTTTTCCAGTTCCTTGGCTACTACTATGTTTTCTATGCTTGTTTACAAGCTGTAAAGGGCAATTTAACTGTATCATTTTGCAAAACTTTAAAGAGCTCTGCTGCTATTTAATCAAGTCCTGCACTTTCATTGTTAAGAATATTTTGTAGGACCCATATAATTTCACTTTCTAAAAAGTCTTTCTTTAGTTCAGCGGTCAAATTGTCAATGCATCATAAAATTTAGGAACTTTTTTATGCAGTTCATCCATATACTTGTACTGTCTCGTCTTTATATCATTTTTTCCCAGTGGAATTCAATCTCTTCCTCCTCCCTTTCTACCACTAGTTGCACCTCCTTGGTTTTATAATAAAAAATTTAAGAAATCTCTGGTCTTTCCTCAATTTGTTTGCATTAAATCGAACTCTGTCTTCTTGCTCTTTTTTGGAACTCTGTATTTAGTTGGGCAAATTGTCTTCAATTTAGCTGACTTTTGCTTTCTACCTTTCATGAAGAATTCAATGAACCTAATTTCAATTAATGATGTCATGCATCTCACTGCAGAGTTATTTAGGCACTCCATTTACTTATATTTAATCCATTAAATCTTTCCTTTTCCTTTCCTGTCATGATCATATGGAGAATTGCTGAGCTTGTACATATATTGATGGTCTGTTTTCTTCAGCTTAATTTGTAATTCAGCAAGATGGAGTTTGTGATCTGAGCCAAAGTCAATACCAGATGTTAATTTTGCTGACTAAATAGAACTTCTCCACCTCTGACGGCAGACTGTACAACAGTTTGATTTCTGTGTTGTCCATTTGGTGATGTTCATGTATATACATTTTTACCTTTTTGGAAGAAGATATTTGTTATAAACATATGTTTTGGTAGAGCCTTATTAATCCCTTCTGCTTCATTTCATATACTGAAATTATTTTTCTCATTTTTCCAGATGCCATTTTCCTTCCAATGTTAACATTATAATCTCTTATAATTAGTATATTCTCTATTTTGATGTTGTGTCAACAAGGTATTTCAAGTCATCACAAAACTGTTCACCTCCCACATCCTTTGCATAGGTAATTGAATCAGAATATTAGATCGTCCTACTATTAAATGGATTGCCTTGGATTCTTACTAGTTCATTATGTCACTTTTGGAGTTTTATCTGAGACACACTTTGATACCTTTTTGTTAATACAGTAGTGATAACGTTTCCTTTTCACCAGTGATTGCCTTGTCTGCCATAGTATGTGATTCTTCTTTGATATAAAGTGATCCATTTCCATTCCAGTATGTCCAATTCAGTCTTGATGGCATTATTCATGATTTTTGACATATAACAATGGTATATTTGCAGCATTGCACTGTCCTTTTTCATTTGGCCACATAGCAGCTGGATGGCCTTCAGCTTTAATCTAACCACAAAATAACCCCCCTACTTTCCCTAGGCTCTTCCCAGGAGTCCATTGGATATTTTCCAATATTAGGGCTCGTCTTCAGTATTTGGTTAACATTATCCTAATTGTGAATGTCCACTTAGTTTTCTTGAATATTGGGGTGGATTGCATTTCCTTCTACAGTGGGTCATATGAAGCCTGAACAATCATATATGTAAGCTGCCTATCATAGGTGAGAGTTTTGACAGTGTGCATTTCCAATGGTAGAGCTCTTGGTGACAGTGAATGCAAGTACATTTCCAATGGTAGAGCTCTTGGTGACATGGAATGCAAGCCCTTTTACCAAATAACCCATGGAAGGAAAAATTGGACAATTTCATACATCCTGTCTAGAGAACTAAAACACATGACTGGATTATATATAATCAAGTGAATGACAGAGTTAAAGCAAATCTTGAGAGCCATCTAATCCAATTGCTATTTTCATGCAGAATATTCCAAATTCTTTTATGAAAGATGACTGTTTAGCTTCTGTTTGAAGAATTTCAGAGATGGAAAGCTCTTTTATTCATGCTAATAATTGGCTATAATATCTAACTGTTCCTGCTGTTAAGAAGTTTGGTAAAATATTTGGATGCCGACAACCTTGTTGAAATTTGTCCATTTGGACTAGTTTCTACCTGCTATAGATATTTTTCCCCCTTTGGGGATTGAAAGCCTATCAATAATTTGAAGGATGTTATCATTTCCACCCCGAGGCATTTTTTTCTTCAGGCTAAATAACAGTGCATTAGACCGTATGTTAATTTTAGAGATTTTATAATAGAGCAGGGTTTTCTAACTGTTGCTATACAGATACAACTTAATTTTCTTCACTATTGAGCTACAGAAATTCTTGCTATTGTAATGAAATGCAAAACAATTACCAGAAGAATACAGAGGTCCCCTGCATTGGATGCATTCAAGTGAAGTGTAAATTCCCTTGTTTGAAATGCTTTAATTGGATTTCTAGGTTGAGAAGAGGGTTGGACTTGATGGCCTAAATGTTCCCTTGCAAAGTTATCATTCTGTCATTTAAAAATAATCTAATTTCATGATATGAAACTCATTCAAAATACCGACAGTCAACACAAGTAACTCTGTTGTCAAAATCTAATATAACTATCTAGTGTTATTTATAGTAATGTTATACCGTAACTATTGTTTTCTAAAATGTCAATTTGAACTTTTCAGTTTGCTGTGCTTGGGGTGAAATCATACCAGGTAAGAGGAGAATAATAGCACACTGTGAATCCAAAACGTTCTGTTTAAATGTAAAACATTAGGTTTAAATTAGAGGCAATACCTCTCTAAGGACATATTCCCTAGAAACCACACTGCCAATATATATATATATGTAAGCTGCCCAGTATTCTGATGTCTTTTGAATTAATATCCTTCGAGTGTTAGGAGCATTGACTATATTTTCTTTTTTCTTATCTCATACACAATCATATTATTATTATTATTATTATTATTGAAATTCTGATGCTAGAATTTACAGTATCTTCCACGCTCACATTTTCCTCCCCAAATGTTCAGCATTCTCGAAACTAGGTACTATCCAGATCTGCAGTAGTTTGCTGCAATTTTAGCTCTTGACCTTCTTAACATAATCTCTCTCTTATTCAGGCATTGCAATATATATGACAACTGGATGATAATAGTCATTATTATAGATGTTATGTTAGCCACTGATTACCATCCAAATGGTTTCCTCCTTATAGGGACTCTTAAGGTATAAGTACCTTCATACTAAATATTCTATGTTCAATCTTTTAACAGGATTTGAGTCTACTTGTTAACCATATCGTACATTTTAGTTTTAGAGTTGTTAGCATGGAAAACTGATCTATCTAGCATAGTATTGTCTATGCAGTACACTGCTCATGCTAATTAGCATGCTAAATTAATGTGAAGTTGGGGAATTTCCACCCTAACAGTTTTGGAGAATAACAGACTGTGGGAGGCTGGTATATAAAACAGATGTTAGGAGTCCCAAAGATGCTTTTTCACGAGGCAACTGGACTTTCTTGTTTTTCTTTGAAGACATTTCGCTTCTTATCCAAGAAGCTTCTTCAGCTCTGACTAGGTGGTGGGGATGGAAGGATTTATATTTATATTCCTTGCAGACAGCTGGTCATTTACATTCTTTTAAAGAGTTGTTGAGGCCACTTGGAGGTTTATCTGTGTCATTAGGGTCACATGAGTGGTGCAAATGGGTGTGGAGCCTTCTTGGAATTGTTGAAAGAGCTGTGTTGTAGACTGGAGATAGATGATGTTGTATCCCTCCCCCTCTGCTGAAAGAGGGCTGTTCAATTTTGACACAGATGGCCTCTTTGACCCCTCTTTCAAACAAATGACCAGCTGTCTGCAAGGAGTATAAATTCTTCCATTCCCCACCATCCAATCAGAGCTGAAGAAGCTACTTGGATGACCTTGGAGGTCATCTAGTCCAACCCCCTTCTCAGGCAGGAAACCCTATATACCATTTCAGACAAATGGCTGTCCAATCTCCTCTTAAAAATTTCCAGTGTTGGAGCATTCACAACTTATGGAGGTAAGTTATTCCATTGATTAATTGTTCTAATTGTTCTTATTTCTAGGTTGCTTTTCTCCTTGGTTAGTTTCCATCCATTGCTTCTTGTTCTGCCTTCAAGTGCTTTGGAGAATAGCTGGACTCCCTCTTCTTTGTGGCAACCCCTTGAGATATTGGAACACTGCTATCGTATTCTTTTGATTCTTTTAATTCTTCATCAATTCCAGCAACTGTTATTTATATGTTTTATCCTCCAGTCCCCTGATCATCTTTGTTGAAAGTCCAGTTGCCTTATGAAAAAGAATCTATGACCTGGATGACTGAGAATCTCTGTAGATAGATGTTAGGAGCCAATAAGCAACTTGGACAAAGGTCTTTCTCAACCAAAGATTAAAAATGGGATGTTTTGCATGTAAGTTATAGAAGCCAGCAGCAGATATGTGGACTCCATTGGCACAATTTGAAAAATTCCCCTTAAAGTTAAGCTCCTTTGTGTGCATACAGATATTTCTTGGTTTACAACTACAACTGAGCCCCAAATTCCTGTCACTAACCAGATAGTTGTTAAGTGAATTTTGCCCCATTTTATGACCTTTCTTGCTACAGTTGTTAAATCAATCATTGCAGTTGTTAAATTGGTAACATGCTGTTAAGTGAATCTGGCTCCCTCATTGATTTTGCTTGTCAGAAGGTTGCAAAAAGTGATCACATGCCGCTGGGACACTGGAACCATCGTAAATACATGTCAGATGCCAAGTGTCCGGGAAAGTGTGGAAAATGGTCATAAATTACTTTTTTCAGTGGTGTTGTAACTTTGAATGGTCATTAAATGAATGGTTGAAATTCGAGAACTAGCCATACTTTTCTCTGTGAAGTGGAGCCTCAGTATGTGGGTTAGAGCCATAAACTCATAGTGGACTGGAAGCAGATACCGAAAGAAAGGCCAAATAAAGAAGTGGTTGCCATCAACTGCAATGCTAGATGAGGTAGAAGGCAGATCCTAAAGCCTGGTAGTTCAGAGGCAGATCCAACCCATCCATAGAAACAGGTTCATTGTGCTGACATATATTTTTGCGTAGAAATGGATGTGCTGTTGAAAGAATAACAATGGGGGTTTCAGGATGACCTTTTCCTCCCCCTCTCAGCATTTCTTATAGTCTGATTGGATCTCTTCACTGCTCCTGAAGGAGAAAGGAAGGGAGAGAAGGGAAAAAAGTGTATTGGATGTCATATCCATAGATCATAGCATGGAGAAGAGGGTATAGAGGCAGCTGCATGCCTGCAGCAACTCTCCTACCTCTTCTTTCAGTGATGTGTTTCCAGTTCAGTTCATGTATTAAGGATACATTAATAGTCCATGATGACTGTTTCACGCTCTGTTTGCATTCTTTCTTACAAGTTCTCTTCACTTTTCATGGGAATATTTCTGCAGATAAAATACGTGCCATCTGCAGATGAGCTGTTAAATTGCTGCCAAAGAAATGAATGCGAAATTCACAAGGATTTAGACAAAGTCCTGCTCCATTTGTTAGTGATTTAGAGGACTAAGCCCTAAACACACTGAGCAAGAAAGATCTATCTTTCTAACAAGATATTAAGTGAACTGATAACTGTGCCCAGTTTCTGATGATCTAAAAGTCAGATTAGGCTTGGTTTGGAGGCTGTTTTGGAGTTAGCAATAGCAATAGACTAATATACTGCCCCATAGTGCTTTACACTAGGGGTCCTCATTTTACCGACCTCAGGATGAAATGCTGAGTCAACCTTGAGCAGGTCAGAATCGAACTCCTAATAGTAGGCAGAGTTTGTCTGCAATACTGCATTCTAACCACTGCACAAGCAGGGGTCTGCAGTTGAGTGCGTTTGCAAGGGAGAAAAAAATCCTTCTTCTTGTTTTCATGTTACTATAACAAGGGGAATAACTAAATCAGATCAGAGGAGCCCAAATTTCACTTTTGCTTGATAACCAGCACAAAGTCAACAATTCACAATCAAATCTACTTCACAAGACTGTTGTAAGGAATACTCTGACTTTGTGTGTGGATATGGGATATTCTAAGCTCCTAGGGAAAGGATGGGATTAAAATGTACTGAATAAACCTTCTCTCTAAAATTGTTTTATTCACCTTCCTATCAATTTTTTTTCAGCTTCCTCTGCACTCTTCTGGTATTTAGTCTTGAGAAAAACGGTTTTATGTTTAATTTTCCGTCCAGCATAAATCAGTGACAAATAATATACCAAATTGTTTTTGCTTCTCTTGACATTTTGGATGTTTTTTCCTTGAGGAAAAAACCCCAAATTCAATTTCAATTGACAAATAAAGTTATAGCAATTCTCCAGCACTGGAGATGGATAATCCACGCAGTGGGTTGAGACTGTATTCCTGGCCAATCAGATCAGTCAGCCAAAGTTGCCACGCCCCGTCTTGGACCATGATCCTCCAGTCTTGACTGATCTCGCCATGAAGACACATCTAGAACTTTTGGCTCCTGGGCAGGTATAGTTCCTTTCCATTAGGGGGGGATTTTTTTCTAGTAGCTGAAATTGCTTAGTTTAAAAGTTAATTAGAGATAATTTAATTCAATTTAATTGACCACTCAAAAATTTCCTTGCTAAATTGTAAAACTCAGGAAGTCAGATTCCTACAGGGGAAACCTCCCCCACTTAAAAGGGGGAAATCCCTAACTCCCCTCCCTAAACAACCCCAGCCACCTTCCAACAGCCGGCAGCCGCCTTAAACAAACGGGGGGAGGCTCGGGCAACCCCTCGCGTTTAAAACAAACAAACAAAAAAAAAAAAGACAGAAAGGCAAGCAGTTAGCGAGGGAAGCGGAGGACAAAGGGGACGCATGCTGGGAGGGAGATTGATTAAGGGAAACAGCTGGCGTGCGAAGGAGCAGTCTTTTCACTCCAGGCTGCTCAGGATTTTTTAAACGAGGCGCCATTGTCTGCACAGCTGGAAGCACGCGCAGCTCTTTGTTACAACCGCACGTGGCATAGGCAGCCTTGTTAACACATGCGCAGTAGTTTCCTGGCAGCGGCGGCCATATTTTTTGTCCAAACAGGGGAGTTAAAGTTCCTTAAGGAAGCTAGGTTCAGCCGCTGGAGTGAATAATAGGCAAGCAGTACTGGGGTACTAAAGCATCTATTAGTCATTCAGAGACATTCAAATCAGACACATAGCTACTGATGCCAGGACTTGGTGTCTTCTACCTAAAGTAAATAAGAACCTTTCATAACTAACTGTGTTTAGTTGCCTTTGGCTCCTTCCAGACTTCGGGTCCCCCATTAGTGGCCCGTACGCCTCTGGATTTAGTGGTGGGTTCCAGGCATCCCCAGTCGCGTGCCTGTCCTTACCCACCATAGTCAAGCCGGGTTCCAGGCATTCCCATTAGCGTGCCTGTTCTTATCCGTGCACAGTGACTAACTCTGACAATTTGGCAGAGTCTGCTCCTGAGTTCCAGACGCCCCCAGTAGTGCGCCTGTCCTTACTCAAAGTTGGAGCTCTCCTACTACCTGGGTCCCCCCTATCGCGGCCCAGCGTTAGTGGAGAATGGAGGAAGCAATCATTCCCTCCACTGGAGCCCCGCCTTCATCCTCTGGAGCACCTGCTTCAGAGGATTCGGAATCCTCTGCAGCCCCTAGAAAGGCTGCAAGGAAGTCATCAAAGAAGGCTGACAAACAGGCAATCAGAAGACACCAAGCCCTAGAAAAAGAGTTCAACAGAGCCCAGAAAAGGGCCAGAATTGAAAATAGGCAGAATGGGGGAATAGGTTCTGATCTACTGCTGGGTCTCCCTTCATCCCCACGGGCCATTTGGTCATTAGGGAGCTCATCACAGTCCCAAACAGAGGGTGGGATAGGCGAATTCTCATCGCTCTCCCGATCCCCCTCCCCACGGAGGTTGCAGGAAACCCCGAGGACCATGCTAACCACAGCACCTGCAGGGTCCCAGGCAATGGTCACTCCTCCTGCATTGACGGGGGATCTGCTAGCTACCCTAATAGCACAGGCAGTGGACCGTGCATTTGAGGCCAGGGCTCAAACTTCAAAAGCCAAGTCTCTAGGACTTAGAACGAGGCATCGGGAGGAAACGGAGGACCATCAGGACCTCTCCTCCGTCTCAGACTCGTCGGTCTCTGAGGAAGCTTACCTGGACCAGCCAGGTACGTCACAAGGGATTCAAATGTCTGAGGAGGAGGAGGACACCTCACCTCAAGGGCCGTCCTTCAGCGGCCTGTTTAACCCTTCTCTTTTTGTTACTATTCTGCGCAAGGCTGAGGCCACAGCCCATCTGGGGCATGGGACACCAGCGGAGCCTGTCACAGTTGACACGGAGGCTGAGCCGACGTTCGCCGAAAAGGTAACCACTCAACACCGCATACCATGCCCGACCATGTTCCTAAACACAATAAGGAAACAGTGGGCAGCGCCAACCTCCCTACCGCTTCCTAGCAATGCAGAGAGGAAGCTATTTAACGTAGCAAGGGAGCTAGAGGGAACATTGGAGGTGCCGGTGGTGGACGAACCCATAGGTCCCCTGATATCGGACACGGCCATATCAGGAGATTTTGCTGAGGCTCTTAAAGCCGAGGACCGAAAGAGTGAGTCCAACTACAGGAGAACGCACCAGGCAATAGCTTGGGCTACCAGGGCGTCTACCTCCGCGTCCTTTTTCACCAGAGCCACACTTTGTTGGCTCCGTGAGCTACAGGGCCGGGTTCCCATGGAAGATATACGCACTCATCAGGAACTCAGCAAAATGGTAGCGGCCACGGAATATGCGTCGGACGCAACACTTTAGCGACCAAGTTTTCAGCCAAGGCAATGGCGGCAAACAACACGAGCAGGCGCATCCTCTGGCTAAAGAACTGGCAGGCGGATACCAAATCCAAGTGGAAATTGGCTTCGGCTCCGTACCAAGGGGCAAAGCTGTTTGGTGAGGCACTAACGCCATACCTGACAGAGAACAAGGACAAGCGCAAGGTCCTTAAACACATGCTTAAAAGGCAGGACAAGAGACCCGGCTCCTGGGGAAGGAAACAATCCTTTCGTACGGAAGCCAGGGTCAACTACTTTCAAAATTCCCAACCCTTCCAAGCTAGACAGGATAGGGAAAGACAGGGGGACAGACAGAACACAAGACATAGGCAAACACAGGGAAGACGGCCCTTTCGGGGGAACAACCGCCCCTTCCGCCGTACCAGATGACTCCCGCCCAGACCTTCCCATAGGGGGCAGACTAGCAGGGTTTGCTCCCCAGTGGGAAGAGACCACCACGGACGTATGGGTCAGGAACACCATACGTCATGGTCTATATCTAGAATTTCTCTCAAAGCCCCCGAACCGCTTCCGCCCGTGCCCCTGCCCCACAAACCCAACAAAGAGAAGGCTCATGAACGAGGCCGTTCAGCACCTTCTAAACATACGGGCCGTAGAGCCGGTGCCTATGAACCAGAGAGACCAGGGGTTTTATTCTATCCTCTTCGTGGTCCCAAAACCCTCGGGGGGTTGGAGAGCCGTTTTGGATTTGAAAAGGCTAAATTTCTACATAAAATACCGCAAATTCAAAATGCAGACACTACGCTCCATCCTTGGAAGCGTAAGGAAAGGGGATTTTCTGGCATCGATCGACCTCACGGAGGCATACTTGCACATCCCTATCTCTCTGGCTCACCGCCGCTTTCTACGGTTTGCCTACAGGGGGCACCATTTTCAATACAGGGCACTTCCATTCGGCCTGTCATCAGCGCCCAGGGTGTTCACCAAGATTCTGGCGGTTCTGGCAGCACAACTAAGAAACGTACCAGTCAGAGTCCAGTGCTACCTGGACGATATTCTAATCCAGTCATCGTCCGCCCAGCAGTCTCGGGCGGACCTAAAGTTAGTGATAAAAATGCTGCAGGACCACGGCTTCTCGGTGAACTTTCCAAAGAGCCATCTAACCCCAACTACGAGAATACTCCACCTGGGAGCGGTCATAGACACAAAGGAATGCAAGGTGTACCTATCACAGGAACGCCTCAGCAGCATAAAGAAAGCCGTAAAACAGGTAAGCCGCGGTCAGTCAGTGACGCTGGTCTGCCTCTCCCAGCTGCTAGGGAAGATGATATCGACCATAGCAATAGTTCCTTGGGCAAGGCTGCACTCAAGAGAACTGCAATGGTTCATGCTCCCGTTTCAGAGACAACAAATCAGTGCATCCCGGAAGAGGGTAGGCATACCTCTGAGAGTACGACACTCCCTCAGGTGGTGGCTATCTCCAGCTCTCCTCAGGGGGTCCCCCTTCAGGGAACCAGACAGAGTAGTAGTCACAACAGATGCGAGCTTATTCGGCTGGGGAGGCCACTTGGGGACCAAGTGGACACAGGGCCGCTGGTCAGCGGTGGATCTCCGACACAACATAAACTGGCTCGAGCTGCGGGCTATTCACCTAGCGTTAAGGCATTTTCACAGCAGCATAAAAGGCAGGCACGTACTGGTCCTGACGGACAACGTGACAGCCAAGGCCCACATAAACCGTCAGGGGGGCACACACTCTCGCTCGCTCTCGGCCGAGGCCCTCCTACTGGGGGCCTGGGCGGAACAAAATCTGGCCTCCATAAAGGCCGACCACATATCGGGGGAGGCAAACATCCAAGCAGATCTGTTGAGCAGATCAACAATAGATCACTCGGAGTGGCAACTACACCCGAGGATCTTCAGGGAGGTCTGTCACCGCTTCGGGCTTCCCCAGGTGGACCTTTTTGCCTCTCCTTCCAATGCCCACCTAACTCGCTTCTTCTCCCGATTCCCATCCAAGGGAGCAGAGCAGACGGACGCGTTACGGAGCCCATGGCCAAGGGGGCTCCTGTACGCGTTTCCACCCTTACCTCTCCTTCCGGCGGTAGTACGCAAGATTCTGCGGGAAAGGGCCGAGGTAATCCTTGTGGCCCCTTATTGGCCAAGGAGACCTTGGTTCGCAGACTTGAGGAGTCTCTCCCGCACGAATCCATGGCGGATTCCTCCGGAGAGGATCTCCCTCAAGCAGGGGGAGATCTCCCACCCAGAGCCACAATGGCTACAACTAGCCGTCTGGCTCTTGAACGGTCAATTTTAGCCAAGGGGGCTTGCTCACAGGGTGTAATTAGGGTCATACAGGCATCAAGGCGCCCCTCCACGAACCGTATCTACGAGGCCACGTGGAGAAGCTTCCAATCATGGTGCTCTAAACAGGAATTGTTACTCGAAGGGATCACAATTCCCAAGATCCTAGAATTTTTACTAGATGGCCTAGAGAGGGACCTCTCGCCAAACACACTGCGCAGGCAAATCGCCGCCCTCTCAACTATACTTTCTGCCAGCCCCGGTGAATCCTTGGGCAAGCATCCCTTAATACGATCCTTCCTCAAGGGGGCTGCAAACATCAGACCGCCAACCGTGCATAGGTATCCATCGTGGGAACTACCACGAGTACTACAAGCTCTTACCAGAGCGCCCTTCGAACCACTCAAAACATGTGACATTCGCTATCTGACCCATAAGGTAGCATTCTTGGTAGCCATCACGTCAGCTCGGCGGATATCCGAGTTAGCTTCTCTCTCAATGAGGAAGGACCTGTGCCATTTTCACAGGGACAAGGTAGTCCTAAGAATAGACCCTTCATTCATTCCAAAGGTCAACTCCCTTTTTCACAGATCACAGGAAATAGTCCTACCAGACTTCTGTCCAAACCCAGCTCATCCCCTGGAACAACAATGGCACACCTTGGACGTACGCAGGGCACTAAGACATTACATTTCACGCACAGCGGAATTCCGACGCTCGGAAGCGCTTTTCATATCCTTCAACCCTGCTACTAGGGGCCGGAAGGTCTCGTCCTCTACCATCGGTAGGTGGATTAGGGCATGCATCACGGGGGCATACCAGGCGGAGTCCTTGCAAGTCCCCAAGCATATCACAGCCCATTCCACAAGGAGTGCTGCCACCTCAGCAGCATGGGCCATGCAGGCTTCTATTGAAGAGGTATGCAGGGCAGCCACTTGGGCCTCGCCCTCTCCATTCATTCGTCATTACAAAATCGACAGGTACTCCTCTGCAGAGGCCTCCTTCGGTAGGAGGGTTCTCCAGCAGGTGCTAGACCAAAGTTGCACACGGGACCAGTCTATTCCCCAACCCAAGGGACAATAGGCTTTGGTATGTCCCACTGCGTGGATTATCCATCTCCAGTGCTGGAGAAGGGGCGTTGACTTACCTGAACGCCTTTTCTCAGCACGGAGATGGATAATCCACACCCACCCTTATAGACTAGAATAATAGGGTATATTTAGTGGAGCCAAAACGTCTTACTGTCAGTCAATGGCTGCGCTCGAGTCAAGACTAAAGGATCATGGTCCAAGACGGGGCGTGGCAACTTTGGCTGACTGATCTGATTGGCCAGGAATACAGTCTCAACCCACTGCGTGGATTATCCATCTCCGTGCTGAGAAAAGGCGTTCAGGTAAGTCAACGCCCCATCTAGGATATGCAGCACCTTTTGATAAATTATGTATTTTAGTCTCCCTCTGAATTCTTCAGGTACTTTGTCTCAGTTATATCACATACAGTCACTCCAAATGTCATGGTTGTCATAGTTAAACATTTAAATGGATTTCAGTCTCCTAAAGGATAAAATTGCCTGCAGATATAGAGAAAATTGGTGTCAGAAATTCTTTGAGCCATCAGCAGTTGGATCCTATATCTTATATCAATATGGACTTTTATTCTCTTGGCCATGCTTACTCTGAAAGCTAATATGTTGTAATGGAAATGTGAACTGTCCTTCCAGCTCTGCACGGGTCCCAATTAGCAAAATAAAAAAAGTCAGATGTACAGAACATGTACCTGTGGGTGATCTCTCTCACCAAAAAGAAAACCTTAGCAGATAATCAGGATGGAGAAAAGACCTATTCAATGTCTGTCATGTAGGGCAATTTTATGAACATCAGCTGTTGTTGCTGGTCTGGATAGAGTGTCTTCCTGGATAGAGTGTCATAAGGAAGATACCAAAAGCAATATTAGTAAAAATGGAAGGGAAAGGAAAGCTAATTGCCAAAGCTATCTTGTCTTTATTGAATTTCTGTTCTTCTTTTTCCTCTGAGAAATGCACAATGTTCTTCTCCCACCCCAACTCCATTATCCCAACAATAACAGTTCAAATGACTAACTCCTCAGTAAGGTCCATGATTGGGTGTGGACCTGAACCTGGGTTTCTCTAGTACCATTCCAGCACCTTAATTATTGTGTCATAGTGGCTCTCCTTTCTTTAAGAGGCATTGCATCATTACAGATTAAGTTCTGAAGCTGAATTGAGCTAAGTTTTAGAGCCAACTCTTGATGCTCAGAAATCCAATCTATAGTTCATTGGCCATCATCCTGAGAGACATCTCTGTAAATTTCAATTCACCCATCCGTAAACTGATGCTAAGAATGCCTGTCTCTGTGTCAAAATGATTGCAACATAGGAAAAGAATACAGAAGCCAAGAACATTGTCCCATGCTAACTTTTACACATCTCTTGGGGGGCAAGAATGAAAGCTTTTGAGAGATCTGTTTCAAGAGACTAAGGTGAAAGAAGAGAGGGAAAATGGCTTTCATGAGGAATGGGAGAAAGTTCACTCATTGCTTCAGTATTCATCAAACAGGGTGAGGTTAGATGCAGGTACAATCAAGCTAGCAAATGACATTATGTTCATGTTAGAACAGGTGATCATCAGCCAAATGTCTTAAAACTAAAGAGAAACATAGATAGCTGAACAAAGGGTCAATAGGAGGGGAACTGCTGGCAGGTACGACCACGAAATGTACAGAGTTAGACAAGTCAGAGCAAGCAGACCACATTATATTTTAAAATAATTTTAAAACTCAGTCTGTATACATAACATTGATAAACATGGTCAGAACACATGAAACTGTCATAGAGTCAGAATATTGGATTATGTGAGTCAACAATGTCTAAGATTGGCAGACTAAAAAGAAGATAGGATAATTTTCAATTACAGAAAAAAGCAGTGATAAGGTAATGAATGCCTGAGAGAGACAGTGTTTGAAATGTCTGTGAATGTATGGGACTAGAAAAATCAAGCCTGTCACTTTTTCTGCATGTAAAATAATAGTATTTCTTAGCCCTGAGTAAAGTGACTTAAATTTGCCTCAGTGAAGAGATACACCCTGGCATGAAGCAAAGTGATGTGTTTTGCTTTGACAAAACAATCAGTATTGCTTTTTGTTGCAATTTTGTTAAGCATTACAATTAAAAAGAGAAAACTAATGCAAACTAAAAATAATCCTACCCCAAAAATAGAAAGTGTAGAAAAGAAAGAGGAAAAAGAAAGGAAAAGAAAGATATACAGAAATTACTTTCCTCTTCATAACAATAAATATGAACAATTTTAATAAGTTATTACCTTCTCTTAAAATACAACAAATCATCTGAGTTAAAAAAATGACTTTACAGATGAAATTTGTGTCTTGGCATTTTCTTCTCATATAAATACCAGTAATGTGGAGAAATTCCAATACTACATAAACCAATGCTACATATTCTGTTTTAGTATTATTACTTCTAGATGGAAACAGTAATTCTGGAGAATTCATTTTATTTTTGCCAGTAGGTTTTTAAAATATGTTAGATTTCTTTATTTTTAGTGTATGCTATAAGACAGTGATGGTGAACCTTTTAGAGACCGAGTGTCCAAACCGCAACCCAAAACACACTTATTTATTGCAAAGTGCCAGGGCCACATCAGCATTGTGGTTCCCTCAGGGAGGGTGGGGTGTGTGGCCCACTGGGTGGGCATGGCCAGGATGATTACAGCAGAGTGGGTGGGTGTGGCCAGGTAGGCATGGCCACCTAGATGCTCTAACACCTTTACTCGAGCTTGCTAGCCAGCCATTTTGCCTGCTTTGTGCTGGGCAGAGCTGCTGCTCTGGGCGGTGGCAGCCTAATGGACCTGCACAAGCTGCTAGTGGTGGCGGTGCATGTGCCACAGAGAGGGCTCTGAGTGCCGCCTCTGGCACGCGTGCCATAGATTTGCCACTACTGCTATAAGATAAGAATCAAAGAGGCCATTTGTAGATGATATCTTCAACTGAGCAAAAGATAATCAGCCAACAAATGCATGCACATGTTTACACATGTACATACTTACACACAGACAGAGACAAATAAGTAAAGCAGGAAGCAAGCATGCAAAACCAATTGAGTTTTATATGCAATTTTCATTCCATTAAGCATAAAGATTTTCTACTTTACATTCTGCCACTTTGGAAGGTCTGTGCAGGAGACACTTTCCTATTTTGATGCTCAACAGACTATAAAATATATTTAATCACATTCCAGTTTCATTCATCACAAAAATTACTGTGATCTTTCAGTGATACAGTCTTTTTAAAATGCTGTCTTCTGAGCATCAAGAAACTGCATTATTTTCTTTCCAATAATTGTAACTTTGGTACTATTTTAGCATACAAATGAAAAATAGACATTTGTTTATCACAGTGAAGAATTATGCTTTATTCATTATAAATAAACAAAAAGAGGAGTCAAGAGTTTTATGAAATATCTGTAAAATATAGTGCAACCCCTGTAGCAAACACCATTTTCCTGAATCACATCAGACAAGAAAAGAAAACTAGTTAAAAGCAATATTTGACTATTTCATGTTAGAAAATAACATCCTATGGAGCAAGCAATATGCCATAACTAGATAAGTAAAACTAAACAGAACAAGTTGTTAGAATGTTGTAGGAAAAGAGACTTCCATGGAAGGCATGGCAAACGAAGATACTCCACAAAAGAGGCACTGATGACCATAGCAAAGACCAAAAAACCTGGTTCTCTGGAAACTCTCCAAATAATGAGTGGATGGGAGATCACCCAGATGTACTCCGGATGGCTGCTTCTCATGAGATCACAGGACAGCAGTCAGGTTTGAGCACGAGGAGAGGAAGGGAGTAGCTACTAACTTGTAACCATGGTGGAGTCTTTTAAAGCAGAGGTCCCCAACCTTTTGGGCACCAGGAACTGATTCCATGGAGAGAGGTTTTGTTACGGACCAGAGGGGGCGTGGTTTTGTGTGCTGCCTGCATCCTGCGGATGGGGCTTTGCTTGTTTGCACAGACCGGTTTCTGGCATGCTGCGGAATGGTGCTGGTCCACAGACCGGGGGTTAGGACATTAGATTTGCAAGCCTTACTTTCTAATGGGCAGGGGGTTGGACTAGATGACCTACAAAGTCCCTTCCAACTCATTCTATTCTATTCTATTCTATTCTATTCTATTCTATTCTATTCTTTCAGAAATTGCCTATTAACCATCTTAGAGCTTAGAGAAGGTTCTAATGAGACCTTCAGAACAACAAATTTGAAAAGTTTCCAGGTCAGTTTAGCTTTAGCTCTGAACAAAAGAAAAATTAATTACAAGCTTAAGAACTTAAAAGAATTTGAAACGAATTGAAGGAAACTAAATAAGATTAGGTTCTAAGAAAGTTACAAATGGATTAAGAGTTCAGTTAAATTTGGAATATTGATTTGCACTGTAAGATTTTGGAATTAACTATAAAAAATGAATAGCTTCTTGGGAACCTGAATTATTTTGGCTCATAACAAATATAAAGACTTTTATGATTTTAAAATTAGAGGAGATTAAAGATTCTAAGTATAAGGGGAAAAATACAAACCGATTTTTGATGTTGGCTGAGACTTTGCAAAATGATACAAAATATCATAACAATAAAAATATTAAAGGAGATCTTTGAAGAATGGAGGCAGATATTAATAGCTGTAGTATCAACATTCTCAGTAATGATACCTAATTCTCTGGATTATGTCCAAAAGATGTCAATGAGGAAATTGCTGATCTGGAGCAGTTTTTATCTGATAAGACAGAGAAAGTATTCAAAGTGAAACTAGAAATGACAGGCCAAGAGAACAATTTGGAAAAGAACACTTTGTATATACAAAATAAATTGGCTTAGGTTTTAAAAATGAAAGGAGAAATACAAATGACAAACCAAGAGAATGTCCTGGAAAATGTTTTTCTATCTACAAAAGAGGCTCGTTAAACCCTGGAAGAACTCCTTATGATAGAATAAAGAAGAATTGAAGTGAAATAACAATTTGAACGAACTAAGGATTAATACTGTTAGAGTAGGAATATAAAGTTGTACTTGATCAAGGTTAAAATATTTATTTGGAAAATTCTGGCAAACGTTTACAGACTTTTTGTTGACCCCCCCCCATTGAAAAGTTTTATAGATTTGTTTATAGATAAGGGACATAATATGGGGTGAAAAGGAACTTGTTTGTAATGTTATAGATCAGGGGCTCCCAACCTTTTCTATACCCTGCACCCCTAGAATGCTTCTGATATATTCTTGCACCCCTTACAACAGTTTGAAATAATGGCAATGAATTATGCATATACACTATAATTTTGGAAACCCAAATTTTCGCACCCCTGGAATATTGTCTGGCACACCTGGTTGGGAACCCCTGTTATAGAGGGTGAAGAGTAACTGAATTGTCAATACTTGTAATAAAGGTTGGAAGTCATTTTTAAAAATATTTTTTCTTCTTCTTTACCGTATGCTTTTTTTTCTCTTTTTTTCTTTCTTACTATTTTTTTTCTTTAAGTTTAGCTTGTGTTAGCTTTTACTATTGTAATAAAACCTTTAATAAAATTATATGCAAAAAAATATATAGAGAAAATGAAGAATGTTGTAAGAAAAGGCCCTGGAAAACACAGCAAGGGAGCAGAATAGTTTCTCCTCAACAATCTGTACAAGCAATGGGGACAGAATCTGACAGTTTTGTAGGCACACAACCAGTAGAATATGCCTTTTTTCCTATTTTGAAACATGAAAAAGATAATTAGGCAAATATGTGTGTAAATATGTATTATTTACCTTTAGGTGGTGTATAAAGTTTCAAAAGTACACTGCAATAAAACAAGCAACCATAATTCATAAATTAAAGTCCAGGTAAGAAGTAAAAAATAAATAAATCTCAAAGCAATACTGTATCTTTCAGCCAGTCAACTAAGTGAATTAATTAACATCCTGACCCAAATCTCTGAGGGAACATCCAGGTTTTAAATGCCAAAAAACCTCTAACAGAGAATATAAAGGGAACCTCAATCATGTCTTGAAATACTAAATATGACACTAAATACAAAAGAGTACGCTATATAATACAAAAACAAACACAGGGGAGGCTTTAAAACTTGGTATCAGGTGCTTAGAGAGTTCTGAGGGCTGAGAATGAGTCTAGATGTCACAAATAGGATTGCATTGTGTATGTTTGTTGCTAGGCCAAAATTTTTCTTGAAAAGTCAGCTGGCTTACTTTATCCCTGTAATGGTTTGTGGGAACGACCTTGGGGGGCTGGGCCAGAGATGCTGCCCAGAGAATGGTCAGATAAGAGGCAGTGTAGTCCACAGTTCTTAGTGAGCAGGTCAAGAGGCTTAGAAGAAATGCACCCTAATTTTTGTGGGAGAAAGAAGATGGGAGAGAACTGTACTTTCAGAACTTGCAAGATTCTGTTAATGTAGCCCTACAATACACTAGAATTAGCTCAGTGTTGCACAGTCACTTTTGTAGTAGTCAAATTGTTTGCCAAGTTTGCTTGTTTTATTGCTTTCAAGGATCTTCTGCTGGCTCATGAGACTGTCCAACCTTTTCTTGACCAAGTTTTTAAATACAGGGAGTTAGTCAATCATGTGATTTTTTGCTCTCAATTTATATTGAAATTTTGGAAAGCTTTCTTCCAGCTGTTAGACTTTTAAACTTGATATCATCTGGCCTCTGATGAATAAATTGGGGGGGGGAATGAACCAATTTCTGGAAAAGCACTTGAGGTGCTGTCTCTCCTATCAGTAAACTATGTGATCTTATGAAACACATTTTTCATTGGTAAAACAATCACAAGCTGAATGTTATTGTATTTCGCATGTTGAATAATATTAGTCAAGAATCCCATCTTCCAAATTCTGTTTCCAGGCAGATATAAGATGCATGTATTCACCATGCCTGAATAAATCATCATCTGCACAGATTAATGGAGTGTGGAGTTCCACATCCCCAAGCAAAAAGCTGTAAGAATACTGTCACATTAAAAGGCATCTTCCACTTTGCACAAGCCAAACAGCCCAGGAGTAGAAAGATTGTGTCCATGTGGCAGCAGAAACCTTAGCCAGATTTTCCAGTTGCCAATTTAAAATTCCCAGCCTATTATTTAAGCTTCAGGCAGAAACTTAGCTATGAAGGATACCATCCTTCTATTGTAATTAATTCACCTGATTTTGTTTCCAGAGAAGTCACATAACTTATCCAGCAGTGTCTGTCACTCTCTCCCTGGAGAATATAATTATTGTGGGAAAGTAGATGATGGGAAGAGATAGCAGAGAAAAACAGAAAAGCCTAAATAGTGCTGTATGGCTTTGAAGAAGAAGTCTTAAATTATAACTCTTGCTTTCATTCATATCTCTGGAATTTCATCATGCCAAGGCAGGGAGATAGTGTCATTATAATATTGCATTCCAAAGCTTTGTTCATGAAGATTTCCTACCTTAGGATAATTTATTTGCCACCCAGGGTTATTTTTGATAAAAGATGGGAAGAAAACAAACCCAATTAAAAATTAAATAAATATTCCTACTTTGGTAGAGCAGGGCAAAATAACTTTTTTTAATCCCTTAGTTCTTAAGGGAATATTGGTCACGAGTACTGTAAATGACACAAAGAATTTGTTCTTTTTGTTTGGTTCAGTGGAGCAGCAATTTCTGTATTCCAGTCAGATCTGAAGACTTTCTGCTGTCAAGCATGCCCTGCTACAGTGCAGGATGCTAAATAGCCACCTCCAGTTATTTATCCAGGCTGGGTACTCTATGCGTTTAAGTGTTGTCATGGAGTGAGATGTAAGAAGTGTGCCTTTGCCGAGCAAGCCCTTCCCTGTGGAACAACTTCCCCTCTGGGATCTGGCAGGTCCCCACCCTCTTAGTCTTCTGGAAAGCTGTAAAGAGTTGGGTTTTCCAAAGCTGCTGGAATAGGTGAGGCTGTAGCTCAAGGACTGTATAATCCAGGGGTGGGGAACCTTGGCTCTTTTGACTTGTGGGACTTTGATCCCCAGAATTCCTGAGCCAGCCATGCTGGCTCAGGAATTCTGGGAGTTGAAGTCCACAAGTCATAAAAGAGCCAAGGTTCTCCACCCCTGGTATAGTCTGACATCTGGCAATTGGCGGCCAGACTCCTGGTTTGCTTGTTTCTGGTTTTATTATTATTATTATGAGCAACCCAGAGTTATAATTTACATGATGGGCAGGCTAAATGAAATGAAATAATAATAAAATAAAATGAAATGAAATAATAATAAAATAAAATAATAAATAAAATAATAAAATAAAATAAAAAATAAAATAATAAAATAAAATAAAAAATAATAAAATAAAATAAAATAAAATAATAAAATAATAAAATAAAATAAAATAAATCCATGTAAACAGAATGATCACAATTGTTTTTGTATTTAATATTGAAATGCTTTTAGGGATTGTTTAGTTATAGCAACAATAGTAATGCTAGAGTCCTAGAGCTGGAACATTTCCCCCTCCTAAGGAAAATAAGAGAAACATTTTTTTTAAAATGGATTTTGGACTAAATACTGAAATAGCTTAAATTATGCTGACCCTTACACTTTGTTGAGCAAGTCTCACTGTAGATATTGCTGAATTATGCTGTCATATTCAAGCTCATAACTTCCATAAAGACTTATAATTCATGAAATCATCATATTCAAGATTAACTAATAAGTTGCTCTCATGAACTCTAAGGCAAATACTGTTAAAGCATACATTTATTTTATTTATTAAATTTGTTTTAAAAAAAACAGGAGTGCTATTTTTTTAAAAAAATCAAAATCTTGAAAGAAATGCTTATCTATAATACCTGAAACACATAAAACTTTTTTTTTAATTGAAAGTTTTATAAATTTTACAAAAAGACAAAAACAATACAAAACAAAAGACAACATATACAAAAAAAAACCTAAACATTACATATATATAAAAAAACCCCCATCCCCCACCCCTCACAAAAACCCTCCCTTCCCCCCCCTGAGCTTCCCAGAGCAGAATATAGGCTTAATTAAAAATTAAGAAATAAAAATAAAAAATTAAATTAAAAATTTATATTTATATATATATATATAAAAATATCTATATATATATATAAAAATAAAACTTATAAAAAAGCTATGTGATATTTTTGTATACCCAATCTAAATTGTATAAATTTTATCCATTTGTCCCAAACAGCAAGGAACTTCTCTTGAGTTTGTTGCTTTAAGAAAGCCGAAATCTTTGCCATTTCCGCCAGATAAGCTACTTTAAGAAACCATTCCTGCAATGTAGGCAAAGATTCCTTCTTCCAATATTGTCCTACTAACAGCCTAGCGGCTGTAATCAAATTTAACATCAATACAACCTCCTTTGTATCACAATCTGTAACAATGCCTAACAAAAATAATTGCGGAGTAAATTTTACCCTCCTTCTAAAAATTCTCTGGATGAAACACATAAAACTTTTTATATAAAGATAATTAACGTATGTCAAGATGGTACTTATACATGGTGTTCTGTTTCCCTTGCTTGCAGAAGGGGTGCCCAAGAATCAGAAAAGACAAGGTTTATCTGTTCTCTTACCATGACAGCTGGGCTCCTTGGTTCAATCATTGTTCACCTTTCATTAATAAGTGAAACTACAGTTCCATCCTCAGGAGGATCTTTAAAGCAAGTTAATATTGGGCATTTGTAGGATTGCTAACACTGTGAAACATGTAGCAGTTTCTCTGGAAGCAAGAACCTTAGGAATGATAGAAAATATTCGTAGCTTGGGTGGTAAATGTTGGTGGTGGTTTGTTCTCTGAGCTTGCTGTTTAGCTTCTGAACTTTTCATCACCAGGCTAGGTGACATCCCCAGAGGGACACTTCAACTCAACTCTTGTTTCAGTTCTTCACTGCTTTTATTGATCTTGTGTGATCAGTGAATCATGTGACTGGCTGGTCATTATGTGTGAAGGTCACCAAGTGAAGGTGGTTAGTGTCGTCAGTGTTTGGTGGCTTGATTGATACAGCTCCTTATGGGTTCATAGGCTAGCTTCAAATCAACATGTTTATTGATAGATCTGTTGGTTGAATGCCAACCTTCAATGAATTCATGTGCATGGTGTGTTAGTATCATGGCCAATGATTTTTGTTCCATCCCAGTCAAACTGGTGCTGTTTGGTGTTGATTTGATTTAAATTTCCTTTCTGTTCATTTACTTTCCATTTTTTTAATTGATAAAAATAAACTATTAGCACTTACATTTTTGAAAGCATTCTTAATTTACAGCATATTTCCAGAACTGTCTAAAACTTTTGCACAGGACTGTATATAATAATAATAATAGTAAAGTTGGAAGGGACCTTGGAGGTCATCTAGTCCAACCCCCTGCTCAGGCAGGAAACCCTACACCATTTCGGACAAATGGCTGTCCAGTCTCTTCTTAAAAACTTCCAGTGTTGGAGCATTTACTGCTTCTGGAGGCAGGCTGTTCCACTGATTAATTGTTCTCACTGTCAGGAAGTTTCTCCTTAGTTCTAGGTTGCTTCTCTCCTTGATTAGTTTCCACCCATTGCTTCTTGTCCTGCCTTCAGGTGCTTTGGAAAATAGCTTGATTCCCTCTATATTTATTAAACAAACAAGATATAAAAGTGGCAGTAGAGTGACGTTGAGTTTTATATTGACCACTTTGAGGAACAAATGAGTGTCAAGAGAAGTGAAAATGACTACTTAGTAGAGCATGCATTATCCACTTATATGAGGAAGGAAGAGATAGGTATGTCTGGAGAAATATATAAAAAAAACCAAAATGGCTGTAGTGGGAATGAGTTATTTAAGAGGAATGTTACAACAAACAACCAAACCAAACCAAAGAAAATGGATCAAGACTAAATGGCTGCTGAATCAATGTGGATCAGATGCAAAAGTATATGACCAGAATTAAATAAACACATTGAGCTGGTATGGTCATACAGAAATAAATAAAAGAAGATCATAATACTAAATAAATATGTGGAGAAAGTATTAATGGGTTGAGAGGATGGACAAATCATGGTTGGCTGAGTAAAAGTCAGATGTAATAATTAAGGTGGCAGCCCCTAAACTAGGAGACGGTGAGTTTTAGTCCCACCTTAGAAATGAAAGCTAGCTGGGAATTGAAGTCCGCAAGTCATAAAGGAGCCAAGGTTCCCCACCCCTGATATAGTCTGACATCTGGCAATTGGCGGCCAGGCTCCTGGTTTGCTTGTTTCTGGTTTTATTATTATTATTATGAGAAACCCAGAGTTATAATTTACATGATGGGCAGGCTAAATGAAATGAAATAATAATAAAATAAAATAAATAAAATAATAAAATAAAACAATAACATTCTCTCAGCCCAACCCATCACACAAGATTGTTGTGGGGAAAATAACAGGAGGAAGGAGTCTCATGTATGTTTGCCATCTTGAGTTACTTATAAAGCAATAAAGGTAGGATGAAAATCTAATAAATAAATACATTAATGTATGGAGCAACCTACAGGCATGACAGAACCAATGATGGTTTGCCAGAATAGAAAGTTATAAAAAGCTATGGTGAATAGTTTTGATATAAGCTTTATTTGGTCATATTTCTCTTTTTTCCCACCAGGGAAAGACCACCAGGGGTGGTCTTTAATTTCTTAAATTTGGTTTAGTGTTTCCTTCCTTCTTTTATGTATTTTGTATAATGTTATCTACTCTTAAAGAAAATTGTATTAGTGACATATACAATCATCATAAAAGAGTGCTGGAAATTCAAGCCACCACCAGAGCTTTCAAAATACTATACCTTGTTTGTGTATGTGGAGTAACGATTTATTTATAACCATTTAGGAAGTATTCAGTGTCAGTTGCAGAAGAGCTTCTGCATAAGATGGCTAGGTTGATCAGATAAAGCTGAGCTCTGGAGCTAGCTTTGCCAAAGGAAGGAGTTGCCAAGGTGAACTTTACAAGTTCTACATGCCTCATCATGAACGTGAATAATCCTTGTGCTTTTGTTCTACAGTTAAAAGTGTGTTTCCTCTTCCGTATAAATGAGTACAATTATAAACTTGTATGCTACGCTCAATGTCTTTGGGCATCTAATCCTTTCTGCCTGAAGTCAAGACTAGCTCCAAGCTGAGCCAGCTTGATAAATGATAAAAAAGGAAGACATTAATAGTTTCCTGTCTTAACTTCTGATATGCAGTATTATAATGAAGAAATGAGAGCAAGTGAGGATTTGATCTGAATGCTGCTGAATGTCTATACAGAAGCTTTAATAGAACAGTTTAAGGCAATAGCAAAAGAAGCATATTTACCGTAACAAAGTAATTCAATTCGTGTCTAATTCATTTTCAGGTGAGATGCTCAGTCAAAGAATATCTTTGCCTTTTGAAGGACCTTCCTTTCATTTACTCCTCAGAAATATGTAGTATTTTTGTTCAGACTTGAAAAGCGTCATTGTGCTGTTATGAAGTGCTCATTGGATGCATAATTGCTAAATCACAGCTATTGTTCAGGTATAGGAACAACCCTATAGAACTAACAAGAATGAAGGGGCTGGTGTGAGGTGCATGGAGTTCAGGGTCTGTGACCTTCTTACATTGATATGTCTATGATAGACTTCTACTGGTATTCATTTAATCACAGAACAGACTCACAGAGTTAGAAGGACCCATATACCTTCCAGTCTAACCCCTGCTCCACGTAGGAATCCAAATTAAATATTACTGATAGATATCTGTCTAGTCTGAATGCATCCTGAATGCATCCAGTGTAGAGGAGTTTGGTATGGGATTTCACTTTTGTGCACCTGGGACCTTGCCTTCTCAGAATTCCCCATTCTACAAAGGATTCCATACATATTCAAGCAAGCAGAAATAGAACTCCTCCTTTCCTGCTCATTGTAAATAAATGGGTGCACTGGAGGCAGGGCTGGCATAAGCAAAGCTCTCTAAAAATGAAGTCAGCAAAACCACAACCATCCAAATGTTATCCTTGAACAATATCACATTAAGTTATCACCTACTGAACTTCCTTCCTTCCTTCCTTCCTTCCTTCCTTCCTTCCTTCCTTCCTTCCTTCCTTCCTTCCTTACTTACTTACTTACTTACTTACTTACTTACTTACTTACTTACTGACTTAACTCAGTCTGAAAAAAAATACAGCTAAACTCTCAAGATTTTGTTATGATACTGACTCTCCTTCAAGAAAGTACAGTTCTGTCTTCCCATGAAGTTGATTTTCTGGTCTGGTCTACCTAGTAGAACAAACAACAATCCCTTAACTATGTGCATATGGATTCATAGGAAATCACAATGAACCTAGAAAGTAGATGAGCAATGTATCTTGCAATATATAATGATGTTGTGAGATGAGCAGTTTTTTGTTCTTTCTTCTTTTGCCTGGGAATATATGCAGAGTATTTTTAGCTTCCAGGAGAACCCCATGAGACACTCCTTCAGAGGCAATTCCCAGGTATGGTGTAACCACTTCAGAGAATTGTCCTCCAAGTACAAAGGTTCCAGGAAGTATTTTCCCAGCACGCAGTGTTTGTTTTTTGTTGCTAAGCAAAACTCAGTTTAGAAGTGCCTTGGCTGAAAGCTGTTTGGAGTGGCCTTCCCAGTGACCTACATTTCCCAGAATGCCTAGTATTACAATGCTAATAGGATAAAAAAAAAGTTAGAAATGAGCAGCAGCAGTGTTACAGCGCTGTTATTATAAGGCCTCGGAGTGTAATGATTCCACTGTGGCACTTGATCAATAATTGAAATCACCAGAGAAGCATAATAATACTTGAAAACTCACACCGTTAACTTTATTATGGGTGCTTGTAATTCAAAGGTAATTCTGAAATCAATATTAATGTGACTCTGTTACAGCATGTAAGCAATTGAAGTAGGTTTGGCTATAAGTGGTTTTCTCACTAAATGAATTCCATTCTGCAGTGGGAAATAATGATTTCCCACTGATTTCAGTGGGGATGAAAGAATAGCTATTACATAGAAGAGATTTAAAGCAAGCAAAGGCAAAGTTGGGTTCTTTGATTTGAAAAATGATGCATCCAACTACATTGTTTTTAGTTATCAGTATAATAATGGAATACTTTTTTTCCTTCTGTGACTAAATAATGCTGTCCCAAAGACATGTTGCTTCTCTAGCTCTGATGCTGTTACCTAGTTCAATCAATCAGAATCAATCAGAACAGAGCTGGAAAGGATCTTGGAGGTTTTCTAGTCCAGCCCCCTGCTCAAGCAGGAGAACCTATACTATCTCAGCAAGTGACTGCCTAGTCTCTTCTTAGAAACCTCCATGTGAAGTGACCATGATTTCTGAAGGCAAGCTGTTCCACTGGTTAATTGTCCTCACTGTTAGGAAGTTGCTTCTCTCTTTGATCAGTTTCCAACCATTGTTTCTTATCCTGCCCTCTGACGCTTTGGAGAATAATTTGACCCCCTCTTCTTGGTGGTACCCCTCAAATACTAGAACCCTGCTATCATGTCATCCCTATTTCTTCTTTTCTTTTCTAGCCAAACCCAAATTCTGCAACCGTTCTTTATGTATTTTAGTCTCCAGGCCTTTAATCATCTTAGTTGCTCTTTTTTGCACCTTTTCTAAAATCTCAACATCTTTTTTGTAATGTGGTGATCTAAACTGGATGCAGTATTCCAGGTGTGGCCTTACTAAGGCTTTATAAAACAGTACTAATACTTCACATGATTTGATTCTATGCCTCTGTTTATACAACCAAGGATTGTATTAGCTTTTTTGGCTGCTTAGTTCCCTCCATGTAGATGTAGTACCATTAAGGACTACTTGTTGAGTACAGTTTATCTGCCAGTTACAAATCCTTCTGGTGGTGATGCTATCTATCCCACTATTTTCTAGCTTACCAAGAAGTAGGTTGTGGTCTACTTTGTTGAATGCCTTGCTGAAGTCTAAATACATTATGTCCATAGCATTTCACTGTTCTACCAATTTAGTCACTTTGTCAAAGAATGAAATAAGATTGATTTGGCATGATCTGTTTTTTAAAAAAACTGTTGGCTATTAGTTATAACTTTGTTTCTAGATGTTTGCAGATATGTTTTTTTATTATATTTTCCACTTTCTTCCCAGGTATTGATATTAGGCTGATTGGTCTGTAGTTTTCTAGGTCTGGTTTTTTTTTTTTTTTTTGGAAGATGGGAACCACATCCGCCTTTTTTCAATCCTCAGATTAATTCCCTGTTGCAGGATTTTTGAAAGATATGGTACAATGGTTTTGAGATAACATCTGTCAGTTCTTTCAGAATTCTGGAATGTAATGTCAGGTCCCGATGATTTATGCTCATCAAGATCAGACACAGGTGTTCTCTACCATTTTCTTGCTTATTTTAATTTTTATTTCTAGATTTTATTTATAGTTAGGTTTTTGATAGATTGGGCTATACAGTAGTTTCTTTTTGTGTGAAGACTGATGCAAAAAATGAGTTAAGTAGCTCTGCTTTCTCTCTGCTGCTTGTTACTTTCTTGCCATCTTCTTTTTTAAGTGGACCTACTGTTTCTTTGACTTTCTTTCTTGTTATTTATATGTTGAAAGGAACTTTTTTTATTATTATTTTTGACTTTTCTTCCTAGTTTTTGTTGATTCTGAGCTTTTGTTGTCATGACTGCATCTTTGCAGATTTGGGCTATCTGCTGATGCTCTGCCTTAGTTATGTGTCCCTCTTTCCATTTTTTGTATTTGTCCTTTTTGTCTTTCAGTTTATCAAAGAGATCTTTGTACAACCATGCTGGTTTCTTCTTGGATTTCTTGTTTTTCTTTTTCAGTGGTATTGTTTTGGGATGAGCTTTTATGATAATATTTTTCAGAGTTTCCCACTGCTTCTTGAGTTGTTTTCCCCTTTAGGATTTTCATCCATGGAATTTTTCTTAGGCTGTCTCTGAGTTGGTTAATGGAACAATGGGTAATGAAACATCTGCAAGAAAACCACCAAGCTCAGGGAGCATGAAGGACCCTCACAGTAATATGCATAATTGTAAGAAATTTTCTTCCATAAAGATAGTTTCTATCATAGTTAAGAGTGAAGTTAAATATTTAGAAACCAACTAAGAACTCTCTTCCTGTGATCTTCATATTCAAAATAGTCAGATAAGGATTTTAGACAGCTTATATCAATATTGCTTAAGATCTGTATTGTTTCTGATTGTGATAGTAAAGAGACTATATTGATGTTAAATTTAATCACAGCAGCCAGGTTGTTAGTAGGGCAATGTTGGAAGAAGGAATCTTTGCCTACTTTGCAAGAGTGGTTTCTTAAAGTTTCTTATTTGGCGGAAATGGCAAAGATTTCGGCTTTCTTGAAAGATCAACCGCAAGAGAAGTACTTCCTGGTATGGAAAAAATGGATAGATTTCATCCAATATAAGTTGGATATAAAAAATATTATTTAGTTTTTGAATAATTTATATTTAAAATTTAAGATATTTTATAGACATTTTTTTATTTTTTTTTAATTTTTCTTGTTTTATATGATTTTTTCTTTTTCTGTTTCTTTTTTTCTTTCTTGTATTTTTTTATATATTGTTGTTAACTATTTTATAATTTGTTTAATTAATATATTTAGATTTGCTTATGGTTTATATGTGTCTTAAGATTTTTTAAATTTTTTTTTAATTAAGCCTGTATTCAGCTCTGGGAAGGTCGGGGGAGGGTAGGGGAGGGTTGGGAGGGTCTGGGGAAGGGAATTGTTTTGTAAAACCTAAAAATTTTCAATAAAAAAAAATATTGCTTAAGATCTGGAGTAAGCAGCAGTTCTTAAGAAAACTAGAAATAATGTGATGAGCAATTGCTGCAGCGTACACACTTCTGCTGCTCTTTATCTCTGACTGTAATGGCACATCTTAGTAAACTATAATATGGATTGTTCACTTCTGACTGTGGTTCAATCGACAAGTTATTGTTAAGCAAACCAGAGCCTAGCTCAGCATTACACATACTGCCATCTCTTTCTAGCAAATTTCACAAGATTTTTATGCATACAACTTGTGAACAGGAAAACAGTAAGATAAATTCACCCTGAATCTATATGGTTTCATTGCAATATTCAGAACTTCTTGGGGTTGTAGGGATAGGAAACATGGGAGGTTAACAGGCAAGGCAGAACTACAAGCTGACCCTTACTAATATGGGAGAAAATATGGAAACACTGTTCTGTAACTCATAACACTCTCTTCACCTTGGTTCACTGAATGAATTACAACTGGACGGGTTTGTATATCCTGCCAAGTCATACACAATGGTTTATAGACTACAGTGACTGAACTGATGCATCATTCTAAACTACAAACATTGTGATTTACCACAATGTGTGAACCAGTGGGGGATTCAACCGGTTCACACCACTTCAGCAGAACCGGTAGCTAATTTTTTGTTGCCCAGGCCCAGAATGGACTTCCGGAAGTGGCATCCACGCAGAGAACTGGTTGATCACATATTTGAATCCCACCACTGGTGTGAACTCATTATTGTTTGCTCCATAAAGAAAATCAGTGATAGCTTCTAGAAAGCTAATCTAAATTTCACAGATTTTCATTCTTCAGATTATCATTTTATTAGATTTATAAGCATAAATCTTAAATTCTGTCTCATTCAGCTGTTTGCCTTCAGATTGGTACTTACAACCATACCTTTTACCTATTGTTGCTGCAACATCCTGTGTTCCTGTGATTGTGATTTGAGACCTTCCTTGCTGGTTTTCCACAACAAAGTCAATGGGGAAACTGGCAGGAAGTCAGAAGTTGTGGCCATATAAGGCCCTCATTTAATGAACCATGCAGTCTTTGCTTAATTATGGCAACCAGACCTGCTGGAAATGCCATCATTAAGTTGCACAGTCTCATGATTTCTCAACTTGCTATTGCATCGCTTAATGACAGAGTTTCCAGTCCCAATTAGTGTTGTTAAATGAACACTACCTGTAGACTAAGTAGGAATTCCGAGTCATCTCCATATGTGACTGGTTTTTCAAAAGAGATGACAGTGCATAATAGAATCACTCTTGTAGTACATTTGGGGTCTGGTCTCCAGTGCATTTCTTTGACATTGGAGAAGGAGTTTAATTTGACAAGGACAAACTCTCCCCATGGGGAAGAATACTGACAATAAAATTTCTTTAGTATTTAGGGGAGATTATCATTCATGTTTAATTTTTGTGTGTGCTGTGATTGGTTATTTTTTAAAGATGACACATTGTACTTCAAACATTAATGAGAAATATTGGGATCCTGCCAACCTAGCAGTTTGAAAGCATGCAAATGCGGGTAGATAACTAGGTACCTCTTTGATGGGAAGGCAACAGCTTTCTGTGTACCTCAGCATATAGTCATGCTGGCCACATGACCACGGAAGTGTTTTTGGACAATGCTGGTTCCCTCGGTTAAAAAATGGAGATTAGCATTATTCCCTAGAGTTGGACATGACTGGATAGAGGGAACCTTTACCTTTTAGTAAGGAACTTGAGAAAATGGACGATTCGTGCCATTTAAGAGGTTCTTAATATTCAACTTGTAAGCAATTGCTTTCTGTACAAAGAAGCCTATTGACTGCAAGGAGCAATATGTTTGCTGTTGCTTTATCACTTTTTTTATCTAAAAGAATTTGCATATCTCTATGGGATGTACATTCAGCCAGTTGAGTGATATTTTCAGGACTTTCTTTACTTCCTTTCTGTCTCAGTTCAATTCTCCTTTTCTTCTCTGATTCTAACCTGTGCAGGACAGGTATTAACAGATTTGCTCACTTTACGGTAAGAAGAAGAGCACACTTACAAGCTCTTAGTTGTGTATCATGTTTAGTAACTCAGCCTGCCCTGTCACTGTATTATTTCCTAAATTCAGCTATCTTTATTTTTCTTCAACAAAAAGCTCCAGCCACAATATTTTTTCCTATAAAAGTTATTAACTTCATTATCTCTTTCCATGCACTCTGATGTAATTTAGCACTTATCCAAAGGACTGTTAGAAAGGAAACAATCAGAAGACGGTCCAAGAAAAATTGAGAAATCTCTACTCTGTCTCAAATTACTCAAAAATTGATATCTATATTTACTTTATAATATAATCAAGTTGCTGTGTTGTCCATAAAAAAGAAAGAAGAAAAAATCACACAACCAGATATTAGTTGCCTTAAGGTCATAACACAGAGTCTGAGCTTTGGATTCTCCAGAGTTCTTCATTAAGACAGGTGCTAAATCAAGCAGAAAAAAAGTGGGGAGAAGCAAAGGAGTTAATATGGAGTCAGCATTTAGTTACATTTTGAAGATGGCAGGTGGACACAGGCCACAGACATTTAAAATTAGGCTCAATGAAGTGCAAAGATAGTTTCAGACTACATCTAAAATAAAAGTTAGCTATTATTCAAAATTGTGTTCAGCGGGCACTTTCTTGTAACTATGCTCTACATAATCATACAGAATTGTTCCCTTAAAGGCTACTGTGTAAGTCAGTGGTTCCCAGATTGGGTAAATTACCCAAAAGTGGGTAAAAGCAGATTTTCTTTAGGTAATGATACACAAACCTATTACCCAGAGACATTTAAATTAACTTAAAGTGTTTTCCTTACATCACATTGGGTAAAAAGGACTTTTTGATAAGTGGTTCTGGTAATGAAGGAAAAGGTTTGGAAAGCACAGCTGCAAGCATACTGATGCCTTAGGACAAATATTATGTTTTGGAGATGATACTGATAATCTTCAAAGGATTTCCTGTGCCATTTAGAAAGGAAAAAAAGGATTATAGTGACTATCCAGTACCCATTTGGGCATATCCTGTCTTTGCCCACCCAGGTGACAGTGCCTAACTCATTTGCTAGTCTGAGAAGTTGAAAAACCATCTTTGAAGAAGGTAGTAGCAAACCTCCTCTATACTGTTGCCAAGAAAATAACTTAGAATAGTGCTTGACTCAAGGGATGATTTACCCATACCCTTTACTTGCTTTGTAAAGTAGTAAAACTAGGAGAACATGATTTTAAACTTTTTCCACCTGTGCGCCTTGAGCTATGGCTTCTTTCAAACACCATAATTTTTAATAAGTACCAAAAATATCCTAGGTCCATGGAGAAGATTAATTAGGGGAACTGAATATATTACAAACCAGTAATCCTTGCAAGGGAATAAAGTGTCCCTCTGGTTGAGAGCCATCTATATTAGTTGCATTTAAATACATACGGCAGCCCAAGGAAGGGACATGAGATATAGGCAAATATGTTTGTCACAGAAGACAGAATAAGCAAAAAAGGAAATTTCTTCCAATAGGTCTCAGGTATGAATGCATTTGTGAAACTGAACCCTGCAGTAGCTTTGTTATTTATTTCCAGGTTAAGTAGGATTTATACACATACTGTAAACATGCTAAATTAGAGAGAGGGGAGTTGTCAATTGCCTTCCTTCTAAGTGGATCATGAAACATTTTTGCCTAGCAAGATGGAAAATGATGATGTAATGTCTTTAGAAATATGTATAGCCTTTAGGTCAAAGGTATTCTTTCTCAGTGCATTTACTAAATGAAAATGTCAGCCCAGACCTTTCAATTGCCTAACATCTAACCAAAATTAACACTTTTCATTCTCCAGCCCAGTAGGGATCCATCTCAGCTACATCACATCATTCTTTGGGGGCTAAATCCCAACATCTTTTCCTTATACATAAATCTAAGAGGTCTGGGGAATGTAAGTTATGGTAGGCCGTGATGGTTTCTGCAGCAATACACTAGAACAAAGTACGGTGAATAAACTCCACTGAGTGGTCACTTGTTTGATTAGCTTGTTCTGTTCTACCATATACTAATTACATCTGACAGAATATTCATCATTTCCCCATTAGAAATGAAAAAAAGAGTGAAAATTAAGTGCTTGCTTAATTTACTGCTCTTAATACTCCAAATCCATCTGAGGCACCTTAACTTTCTAGGCTAAACGAGAAACCCTACAGCTACATAATCACCTGGTTAGGGCAATCCCCCTTTAATACTCAAACTGGAAGCAAACTGGAAGCAAACCAAGATCTTGAAATACAACAAGTGTGTTTAGTCACACAAGATGTGGAAGAGAAAAGGAAAGAGGTACCCTACTCCACCTGACTGCATCTTCAGGATCAGTTTTTTTTTTGTTGTTGTTTTTGGACTGGAGGTGAATTCAGCCAAAGGCAAAGGACTTTGACTGAGGGAGAACTCTGCAGTTCCTTTTTGGCCTTTGGAGGCTTTAAAGTAGTCTTTCCCCTCCAACCACACTGTGAGTTTGAGATGGAACATGCACACTAGTATACACCCTAAAACAAATTGTGCAATTCAGTCAGAGCTGGAAGGTACCTTGGAGGTCTTCTAGTCCAGCCCCCTGCTCAAGCAGGAGACTCTATTTCAGACAGGGGGCTGTCCAGTCTTTTCTTAAAAACCTCCAGTGAAGAAGTGATCAAAAGGTGGGGGATGGTGGCAGAATATCTCACATCCACTGTTGCAGTTCTCACAATCTCTAAAAATATGAACTGGGGAAAAATTAGAGGGTTGACAGCAGGTTCTCCTTAAAACCTCAAGGCTTCTACCATTACCCATAATTGAATTTACTTCATTTTATTCTTCTCAGTTAAGTTTCTACTACTACTGTGTGAATATGTAGTTCCAAGACTAGATTTAGAAGTAGATTGATTGCTTTGATTCACCTAATCAAATTACTGCAGCAATTTTTACTGTCAAAGTTCATTGGATGCTCCAAATTGATTCCAAACTGATGCAAAGATGGGTTTTGTGTATCTACTTCCTGCCATTCTCCTGCCTCCAGCATCTCCTACCCTTAGGCAGATTTCTCCACCAGCTGGATGACTCCAGGTTCCTTGTAATTATCACTGAGGATTTCTAGTCAGGTGCCCAAAGAAAGGCACCGCCCAGCACATCTGGAGAGATCCTGATTGAGAAAGCAGACTTAAGCACTATTTTCTTCTATCTTGCTTCCAGTTAGGTTTATAAAGTACACTAAAATGTCAATCACATTTTAGCCTAGTTTGTGATGTGAACTCAGCCTGTATTGTCAGTTTGTGGTTCATTGTGTCCTATGAATCAAGAACCTGAGGCTGAGTAAGCTGCTGATTAGGTGATCCTGGGTAAACATGCTGGATTAATAAAGAATTTCTCCATTCTTTACTCTTTCCCTGAGTTAAGGCCAAACTAGACGTTGAGAAGAAAGGTGTCTCTGCATTTAACTAGCAGGTTTTTAAAACTGCAAATAGCCTGAACTGAGAAGAAGGAAAGGACTGTTTAAAATGCAAATTCTATCAGTTCTGAGGGAAACTGGTAATTAATAGAATCCAAGTAGGCATGTAGGAATTAACCTTTCCTCTCTTTGGAATAGAGGAAACAATAATTTCTTAGGCCATTGCTTGTTTTACATTTGTTTCCTTATTATTCAAGCTACAGAAGGACCCAACTATGCCAGTTTTATGGGAGGGAAGAGTTAATTATTTAGTTAAAATGGAGAAACATTGGGGTAGAGAGCTTTTAGGTGTAAGTAATTTCTCCCCCATTTCTACTGATCAATATTTCATGTGCTCGGGATTTAATGATATATTTAAGTTCATTAAGAAGAGATGGCAAAACTACACAGAAGAACTATACAAGAATGAGCTTAATATCCCAGATAACCACAATGAGATGGTCATTCACCTCGAACCAGACATCCTAGAATGTGAAGTGAAATGGGCCTTAGAAAATCTGAGCAACAACAAAGCTAGTGGAGGTGACAGTATTCCAGCTGAGCTATTCAAAATCTTAAAAGACGATGCAGTAAAAGTGCTACACTCAATTTGCCAGCAAATTTGGAAAACTCAACAGTGGCCACAGGATTGGAAAAGGTCAGTTTACATTCCAATTCCAAAGAAAGGCAATGCCAAAGAATGTTCAAACTATCGCACCATTGCACTCATTTCACATGCTAGTAAAGTTATGCTTAAAATCCTACAAGCTAGACTCCAGCAGTATGTGGATCGAGAACTACCAGAAGTACAGGCAGGATTTCGAAGAGGCAGAGGAACTAGAGATCAAATTGCCAACATACGCTGGATCATGGAGAAAGCTAGGGAGTTCCAGAAAAACATCTACTTCTGCTTCATTGACTATGCAAAAGCCTTTGATTGTGTGGATCACAACAAATTGTGGCAAGTTCTTAAAGAGATGGGAGTACCAGACCATCTCATTTGTCTCTTGAGAAACCTATATGCGGGTCAAGAAGCAACAGTGAGAACCGAACACGGAACCACTGATTGGTTCAAAATTGGAAAAGGAGTCCGGCAAGGCTGTATACTGTCGCCCTGCCTATTTAACTTATATGCAGAGCACATCATGAGAAAGGCAGGGCTAGATGAATCAAAAGTTGGAATTAAGATTGCCGGGAGAAATATCAACAACCTAAGATATGCAGATGATACCACTCTAATGGCAGAAAGTGAAGAGGAACTAAAGAGCCTCTTGATGCGGGTGAAGAAGGAGAGTGCAAAAGTTGGCTTGAAACTCAACATTAAGAAAACCAAAATCATGGCATCCGGCCCTCTCAATTCCTGGCAAATAGATGGGGAAGAAATGGAGGTAGTGACAGATTTTATTTTTCTGGGCTCCAAGATCACCTCAGATGGGGACTGCAGCCAAGAAATTAAAAGACGCTTGCTCCTGGGGAGGAAAGCTATGGCAAATCTAGACAGCATTCTAAAAAGCAGAGACATCACCCTGCCAACAAAAGTGCGTATAGTCCAGGCCATGGTTTTCCCAGTTGCAATGTATGGCTGTGAAAGTTGGACCATAAGAAAGGCTGAGCGCAAAAGAATTGAGGCCTTTGAACTATGGTGCTGGAGAAGACTCCTGCGAGTCCCTTGGACTGCAAGGCGTTCAAACCGGTCAGTCCTAGAAGAGATCAACCCCGACTGCTCTTTAGAAGGCCAGATCCTGAAGTTGAAACTCAAGTACTTTGGCCACCTAATGAGAAGGAAGGACTCACTGGAGAAGAGCCTAATGCTGGGAAAGATTGAGGGCAATAGAAGAAGGGGACGACAGAGAATGAGATGGCTGGATGGAGTCACTGAAGCAGTAGGTGTGAATTTAAATGGACTCCAGAAGATGGTAGAGGACAGGAAGACCTGGAGGAACGTTGTCCATGGGGTCGCGATGGGTCGGACACGACTTCGCAATTAACAACAACAACAACAAAGTTCATTCCATAGCTCATGAAGTTTGCATAGAGCTATAGCAGGGGTGTCAAACTGCCGGCCCATGGGCCGGTTGCATCATACGGAGGCTGTGCCCACCCCAGCTCTGGCAATGCAAAAAAAGTCATGATACATCATGACACATCACGTGACACAGTGAGTTTGACACCCATGAGCTATAGCATTAACTTACAGACATTAAAACATGACCACATGGAATAATATTCATCAGTTTTTCCATTATATCAACAGGGAATTGGTTCATAAGCAGAAAGAATACAAGTTGGCTATCCAAGATTATAAATCTGGGATCACATTACTATTCCAACATCGTAAAATAATTTGTTGCTTCCTCTCCCAATCCATAAATCTTCATATAGTGATAGCTTCTACATATTTAGTGTATAATTTTAAAGTACAAGGGAAAACCCATTCTCATATCAGTAAGATATGAGTAGGACTCTTAATTCATGTTTAGTCTGAGCTTTAAAACTAAAAATAGTTTGTTAAATTAGCCATCTCTTAAATTCAAGATAAACATTTTAATATTGATTTATTAATATAGAGTGTTCTAATTCTTTATTCAGATTTCTTGCAAACCTTAGTGATGTTTATTTTAAAAAAGTACCATAGACGTCAAAGCATGTTTCAGTTCTGATAGTAATTCTAAGTTTTAGAACAGGGGTGTCAAACTGCTGGCCCATCGGCCGGTTTCATCATATCAGAGCCGCGCCCACCCCATTGCTGATAATGGCGAAAAAGCTCTGATATGTTGTGCGACGATACGTGATGTCGCGAGTTTGACATGTCTGCTTTAGAGGCTGCTAATGCATCTGGATCAAACTGTAGAATCAGCAGATGCTAATCATCTGTTTAATTTGGTTCTTTTCTTGTCATGAGAGTAGAATGACTGGGTTTTGGTTCTTTCCTGTTTTGCTCAAATTCTGTACTGATCAATAGAAAATGTTAAATGTGTTTGTTTAATAAATTAACTTTTATTTATGTGAAGCAATTCCTATCTTTCTCTTTTCCTGGAAAGTTCAAAGCCTAGAGGAGGATCAAACTAATGTTTTATTTCAGCAATAAAGAGTGGGGGTAAGATATATGTAGTGGAACATTTTCCTCAAGCTCCTTTTCTTGTTCTTCATGTTACAGATTGTTTCATTTTTCAGTAATGAAGCTTTTCCAAATTGATTCATTCACACAAGTTTAAACTGCAACTCCAACATTTCTAGCGAGCAGATTAAGAATTTCAAGTGCTTCAAATCCTAACTAAACAAAAAGTGCCAAGTTGGAGAAAGCTTCAATAAGAAATAATGAACTAAAAATGTAACTTGGGGTCTCCAGTGACTTTAGGCTTCACTGACCTGCTATTTCTGACTGTTGTACTCTAACTTCCATGATATCCCACAGCTGGCAGGCTCCCCACTAGTGCTTACCATCCCCCCACCCCGAATCCAACATATCTGTAAGGAATCACTTCAATCCACATCTTAAGAAAGCAGAACTCTTGGAAACAATCTCTTCCAACAGGAACTTTTATTAAGAGAAATTGATAGTAGGCATAATAGACTGGATCTGAGGGATGCCCTCACAAATCGATGTTTTAAAGTGTCCCTAAGCACCCCCCCATCCTGCAGTTCTTCCGGGCGATTCAAACTGGCAGATTTCTAGCTGTTAAATCCAGGAAAGATAACATCAATCGGCTTCTTTGTACACTATCATTCAACAGCTCCTCACATCTTATTTTGATGACGGATAAATAAACCAGATCCCAGGACTGTATCTTTTCAAACCCCCCCCCCCCCCCGTTTTCATAGCTGCCCGGTAAGGAGGAGAAGTTCAGAGGGGCATAGGATAAAAGGCAAATGGTTACATTGTAATGGTTAGCAGAGGTGAACAAACAAAAGGTTATTTTGTAGCGAATAGAGGAAGTGAAAGTAAAATGCCCCTGCATATCCCCCCTCCCTCTTGAGAGTATGGCTGGACCCAGGAAAGGGTAAGAATTGGTTTTAGATCAGAGGAGATAGATAGAAAGGAAATATAACTGGATCCTGACAATATCTGTTGGCAGAGGCTGTACAAAACTGCATTTTTTGTGTGCACTTTTGTTTCTCTTTGGTTTCATAAACACAATGCAACTGGAGTTTATTTGCAAATGATGTGACTAATTGCTACAAATTCAAGCTGCTTTGCTGCTTGGAGAAAAAAAGAGTGGTTCTTAATGTAGCTGAGGCTTGTTAATGAGTCTCGTATGCAGTTGCAGTTAATGAAATTCAGAATGAACAGGTTGAATTAGATTAACTAATAGAATGCTTCACTTCTGACTTGCCTGGGATTTTGTGTGCTGCCTATTAAATTTCTGGAAAAATCACAGCTCTTATGAGATGGACTTCTGCATTCACCCTACATTTCATGAATATCCTGAAACCTGGGGGAAGGTGTGCTTTTTTTCTTCCCAACAAAATTTATTTCTAAGTTACATCTTTAATGACAATGATTAGTAAGGTTTGCCAACAAAAATGATCTAGAAGAACTGGGAGGAATTTCTCTCTTCCAGTTCTCTTATAGATTGCATATAGAGAATGTAGAAGCGTGATGCCAGTTTCACTTTTGATTTTATTCTGTTTTCAGTTCCCCTTCTGTATCACTCAACTCTGAAAAAAATCCCCATCTAATTTCTACAGATGAAGGTGTGAAAGGTAGGCTGGAGAGCTGGTTTCTAATTGGGGCCAGTAGATTTAAAATAAACTTTTTAGGCCTTCAAGGGTACGTTATGAGGATGCGATGTCAGTAGATGTGGCCCCTTTTTTTGGAATTTGGGATGATTGTTTTATGGTACAATAGACGTGTGGAACCTAACTCAAAAGACATATATTTTGCTCCCCTCTTGTTCTCTCTGTCTTTAAAGCAGGGGCTAAATAGGTTGATTTATTGCCCAGTTTGAGCAGTGCAATTTTGGAGAGATCATGCAATTACCAAAGATGAAGATTGAACTGATTGAAGACTTAGAGCTGTGTCCCAATGGTTTTAACATGTTGACTGCATAAAGTCTTCTCAACTCCACTTATACAGACAATAGTTTTCTTAGGCTATTTCAGTTTTATAGTTCAGGTGAAGACTTTTCCAAATTCAACATGCCACACAGACTGAAACAAACCAAATTTATTTTAATTAATGAAGACATAGTTATTGAAGACAACTTTTCAGAAAGGAGATCCATTTCATTGTAACCCAAAATCAGACATTACACTGAGATGATGAAGAATATATAAAAAATACTTTGGCAATAGTGATATTACTAAAATGTTTATGTATCAGTGCCTGGTCATGCCTGAGTGTGACTAATTCTAATTCTGGGCCACATTTTGTATATGTATATGTAGGAACTAGTTCTTTTCTTCCATTCTTCCTTCCAACCTTGATAAAAAAAATATCCTTCATAGGTGTTTGATAAAAGTCACAAATAATATCCCATGTGAGTTGACATAAATTGCATAATTTATATGAAGACTCGGTTACTCATGTGATATCATTTGCACTTTTGGGATGAATGCCATGTCTTCTTTCTCAAAGAATCATGGCAATAAAAGAGAATATTTGTAACTCAGAATTGAAATGAGAGGTCCTTGGTGCTCTCTGAATTTGGCTGTTTTCTTGTAGATGTTTCATTACACAATTTAAGTACATCCTCAGTGCAAATAATAACTTGAAGGTATGTCTTCAAGATCCCTCTTTTTCTTTGCTTTAAGGTAGTACCAACGGCAGTCTTTTCTTCAGTTTCAGATTGTTATTAAAATAAATTCAAAAATGGTGGAAAGAAAGGCTTTTGTTTGTTTTTTTGTTTATTCATCCTATTTCTATACCTGCCCATCTCAACCAGCAAGTTTGGGCTGCTTACAATCTAAAACTATAAAAACAATTCAGACTATAAAAATATTTAAAACAGTAAAAACATCCAAAAATAAATATGTACAGCAGCAGAGATAATTAACCAATTAACAGTAAAGCCAAGAAACTGGGCCCTTAACACATTCAAAGCTCTAGGCTTGGGTACACAGCCAAAATTTTTAAAGACTCAAGAAAGGCCAGCATTTATCAGAACTTTTGGTCCTGTATGCCATGCACGAATAAATAATTTTTTTCTTGAAGCTATTGGCAGTGTAGTCTTCAAAATCTTGGGTCAAAAAGTGTAACAGCAATCAATCCTTTTGATTGCTTTAGGATTATGAATATGTCTTTTTAATATTTCTGCATCAGTTATGTGGCCAGGATAAATAAAGACATTTTCTTTCATTGCTGGAAAGAGATGCATATCTGTCAACCATATCCATGCTATTAAAGAAAATGATAGTCCTTTTGGGTTGGATGTTGATGGGATTCCTTATAGATTTCCTTTCTCTTCCCACTCTCAAGCAGCTTGAGTTAGTAGTGTATCATGGCTGCTTGCTTGACAGAAGCTTGTAGAAAATAGAGTACAGAGATTCAAATTCCTGCTTTGATGCATTTACTAGCAGCACAACCTTATTTTCAGAGTGGTGGTAGATTCATTATCCACAATTATTTTACTTAAATGTTGGCAATCCGTTGGAATAGCAGATGTGGACACATCTTTGCTCACCAGCTGCTGCATGATTTAGAGAGAAATATGGTGCAATGCATGTGTAGAAGGAAATTCAAATGCAAAAAAAAAAAAAAAAAAACCCTCTCCATGTTTAGATACAAAAAGTCCCACATGAGCTGAGATTGTACTCCTGTAGACAAGCCATTGAAACCACGGCTCATCTTTTGTTATACTATACCTTTATAAGGATTCACAAACTAATTTTGTAATTTCTTACCTGACAAAATATCCAGAAAATTCTGCTCTCTTTTATGTACAGTTGTTGCTATTTGATCGGTATGATACAATTTCTTTGAACATAGCTAAATTCTGCTGTATTGTCTGTAAAATTGGGCGCCCTTTGACTGCCCACCAATGATCTTACTACTAGCAGTAATATACTATTATGTCTTGTTCTATTTTATTTTCACATTTAGCTTTTAATTCTGGTCTTATAAAAGATTGAATTGAGTCTCTGTGTTTATTTGTAACCTTACTGGATATTTCAGGATGTAATATGCAGTTTCTCCTGTTGAAATCATTATTTGAATTATGTTATTCATCCTAATTATTCACTTGATGTCAAGTATGAGCCAACTGAGAGGCATCAAGAGTGCATTAGGTACAAAGGTGACCAATCTATCTGCCAATGTGCCCAATTGAATCTCTAGTTCTACACTTAGATCTGCTGGCATCACTGAGTAAGTCAAAATATAGTTTTATATGTTTGAATTAGTATGATACGGAAACTGCATGGCTTTGTGGCCAGGCTAAAAAGTTGTAATAAAGTTGCACTGTTATCCTTAAAAGTTTGGGATTCTAGGAACTGAAGCTGAGCACGGTCCAATTATCCCGTTTAACTCCTCATATTTCACAGATGAATATTTGTGATAAAGTTCTCATTTAGGATTATAGACCTCATGATATAAGGCAGGTTGAATTGTTGAATGAATGGAACCCATGAATCAGAAAGGGTTCTGAATCAAAAAAAAAAAAAAAAGAGGAAAAGATGCAATCATTTTTATAACAAGTTTAGCGAAGGGCCTCTTTGGCAGCAAGATTACATGTCTATTGCATCCCAAATGTGAAACACAGCAACCTTTTGAGCCAATCTACTTATGGCAAAGCAGCTAAAATGTTCTCTCTCTTGTAATCAGTAATGAAGATTTCAAGTTGGAGAAAAAGGCCTCTGAACTACCCATCATCAGCCCAGTAACCAACTGTGTTGGTGGGAGACAGTGAAGCATCACAGAGATTTATCAGAGATGGCAGGCTACCCAAACCTTGCTGGAGCTGGCTGCTCTGACTGATGATCTGCAACGCATGGTTGCTTTTAATCTTGAAGTGAAGAAAATGCTTACAAAGACATTTCTTGCGACGTTATTTCAGTGGAAATCAGGAAGACTACTTTGTGGGATGTAGCTACCTCTTCTCCAAAAGAAGGGAATTGTGAATTTATTTTACTTCTGTTTAAAACAAGCAGAATTTCAAGAGTAAAACTATGAAGGTTTTTGTGTGCAGATAATACTAAACTATTTCTAGAATGTACCAAGTAAAAATATTCCCTCCAAGTATTTAGAAACCTGGCTTCAACATTGTATAATAATACCTTCACAATCTAAGCTCATAAATAATTGTTGAAATCAAGAGTGAAATTGTAAACGTATATTTGAGAAAAGGGCATCCATTTTCCTAACTCTTGTCTCAAGGTTGTATTCTCCTCTAGAGGGATTTATAGTTCACGTTTTGAAATATTTTCTACTGTCCTATACTTGAGAGGTGGGGGAAACACACACATTGCCTATTCCTAAAGCATAATACTGATTAGGTGCTGATTATTACCTATATGGCTCAGTGTTTGGATATCTTTGAGACCATTTTTTCTAACTTTATTTGGCCTGCCTGACCTGGGTGAATAGAGTGACTTGATGAAAGTCTTCTGCTATTAGGTCATTAGAAATTAGAATTAGAATAACAGAGTTGGAAGGGACCTTGTAGATCATCTAGTCCAACCCCCCCACCCCCGCCCAAGCAGGAGATCGTATACCATTTCTAACAGATGGCAGTCCAGTCTCTTCTTGAAAGTTTCCAATGATGAAGGTCCCACAACATCTGAAGGCAAATTGTTCCATTGGTTGATTGTTCTCACTGTCAGAAAATTTCTCCTTATTTCTAGGTTGAATCTCTCCTTAATCAGTTTCCACCCATTATTCCTTGTCTGGCCTTCAGGTGCTTTGGAAAATAGGTTGATCCCCT
Source organism: Crotalus tigris (assembly GCF_016545835.1). Lineage (NCBI taxonomy): Eukaryota > Metazoa > Chordata > Lepidosauria > Squamata > Viperidae > Crotalus > Crotalus tigris. Next base: position 137,118 of record NW_024098297.1, on the reverse strand, counting down.
CCTCTCTGTGAATGTCCCTCAAATATTAGAATACTGCTATCATGTCTCCCCTGGTCCTTCTCCTCATTAAACTAGCCATGCCCAGTTCCTGTAACCGTTCTTCATATGCTTTAGTTTCTGGTCCCCTAATTATATTTGTTGTTCTTCTCTGCATTTTTTCTAGAGTCTCAATATCTTTTTTATAATGTGGAGACCAAAACTAGGTGTGGTCTTACTAAGGCTTTATAGAGTGGTATTAGACACCTCATGTGATCTTGATTGAATCCCTCTGTTAATGCAACTTATAATTGCATTGGCTTTTTTGGCTGCTGCCGCACACTGTTGGCTCATATTTAATTGATTGTCCACTCCAAGATCTCTCTCACGTTTACTGCTATTAAGCCTGATTTCACCCAATCTACATATGTACTTTTGGTTTTTCTTGCCTAAGTGTAAGACTTTACTTTTCTCTCCATTGAATTTCATTTTGTTAGATAGAACCCAGTATTCATGTCTGTCAACATCCATCTGGATCTTCAGCCTTTGCGTTGACTATTCCTGCCAGCTAAGTGTTATCTGCAAATTTGATAAGTTCCCCTTCTATTCCCTCATGTAAGTCATTTATGAAGATATAGAAGAGTACTGGGCCTAAGACAGAACCTTGTGGTACCCCACTGCTTACTTCCCTCCATGTAGACGTAGGATTAAGGATTCTTTTGAGTATGGTTTGTCAGCCAGTTACAAATCCATCTGATGGTGATGATATCTGTCCCATTTTTTTTCTAGTTTTCCAAGAAGTAGTTTGTGGCCTACTTTGTTGAATGCCTTCCTGAAGTCTAAGTATATTATGTCTACAGCATTTTGCTGGTCTACCAATTTAATCACTTGGTCAATGAATGAAATAAGATTAGTTTGGCACGATCTGTTTTTAACAAACCCATGCTGGCTTCTAGTTATAACTTTATTTGTTTCTAGATGTTTGTAGATCTGTTTTACGATTATCTTTTCCAGTATCTTCCCAGTCATTGATGTTAGATGTCATATTGTGGCAGATACTCTTGGTCGTTGGTCCCCTTCCTTAGAACAAGAATGGTCCCTGTGGTAATGGCTAGCTGGAGAGTACAGCTTTTCTATAAGGCTTTTGGTGGTGAACCAGCTAGAAGAAGATTAGTGCCATTATGTCTGCAATTGCTTACAATTTTATTGCTTTTATTATGTTTTATATTGCATTTGATTTTGTGCACTACCTAAGGCTCAGAATTTTATGGATAAATAAAATAAAAAATAATTCTGGAATCCAGGAATAAAAATAAAAATTCAAAGTAGTAAGTGTAAAACATTACAATGGCAAATAATAAAAGAAGCTAAAAGGCAAAGCCTTAGCAGGGCAGATGAATTTATCTCCATCCATATCAGTGTTATCTATTTTCAGACATAAAGATACTCACACCTGTTGTCACTTAGCTCCTGCTTTTTTTTCCAAAACCCCCCATTTTTTATAATTTTCATTTGCATTTCATACGATATATGGATATTTGTATACAGTTTCTTCAATATGCCCTTTGTACAATGATTTTCTGGAGCTGATGCACAATTTGAGAAGTCCAAATTTTGTTGTTAGTTGCGAAGTCATGTCTGACCCATCACGACCCCATGGACAACATTCTTCCAAGCCTTCCTGTCCTCTACCATCTTCTGGGGTCCATTTAAGCTCACGCCTACTGCTTCAGTGACTCCATCCAGCCACCTCATTCTCTGTCGTCCCATTCTTCTATTGCCCTCAATCTTTCCCAGCATTAGGCTCTTCTCCAGTGAGTCCTTCCTTCTCATTAGGTGGCCAAAGTACTTGAGTTTCAACTTCAGGATCTGGCCTTCTAAAGAGCAGTCAGGGTTGGTCTCCTCTAGGACTGACCAGTTTGATCGCCTTCCAGTCCAGGGGACTCACAGGAGTCTTCTCCAGCACCATAGTTCAAAGTCCAAATTAGGGCAGTTTTTAAAAGGGGAAAGAACAATTGAATTCAGTGAGCAGAATCTGGGTGACCCTTATGCTTGATACCACCAGGGATTGCCTCTATCCAAGTGAACACTGAGAACAGGTCACCACCATTCATTTCAATCAAAAAGATCATGGGAGGGTTAGGGAGAGAGAAATCTTTATTTTTACTGCTCATTATACCACATTGCTTTCCAGTTTTTAATCCTTGATAGTCAAATGATGTTTTGTAAACTTTCTGAACTACCTGATTAGCTCTAATTACTGCTTTCTTTTATGGAAATGAAACCAGCGAGTTAATCTATCATACTTTATGCCTTCAGCTCCCAACAATCAACTGCATCGCATTCAGGAAAGGAAATAATCATTCTTTACTATCATCACCTCCCCTTTCCACTAAAACCTATCAACCTCTCTTTCTGCAGTTTCTCACAGATTATTCCTCATTAGGGAGATATTTTATTATCAAATCTTAATCTTTTTCTCTCTCAAAACATTTTAAAGAAAATCAAACCCTGTTGTTAAAGGAACACAGCTTAAAAATGCTGCTCCAGTTATTAGGATGTTTGGCATCTGTCTTGCCATCATACTGGCTTAGGTTTTCTATACACCTCATACTAGTGAAAAGCAAACAAGTGAAAACTTGAAAGAATTTGATGCTATTGTTAGAAAAATAGAATGTAAGGGTTAGAAGGCACTTTGAGTATCATCCAGTTCAAACCTTGCCTCCTGCAGGAATGCAGTGATACATCATCTCCAACAAATCGTCTATTTAGACTAGTGATTTCAAACTTAGCAATTTTAAAATGTGTGGACGTCAACTTCCACAACCAATATCATTGGAAGGTCTGTTTCCTCACTAAAATTCATGAGAATTATATACTTATTTTTCTCTTTTTGTTGGTCTTTAGGTTGTTCTGCATTTTGAAATTTTGACTACCAGCACAAAAGCAGGAGGGAAATATCTAAAGATAATGAGGCAACTCACAGTCCTTTACTTCTGGATGTCCTCAGCTTGGGACAAAACCCTAGAGAATCAGGTTAATATAAAAAAAATGTTAAGCCTTTTCACCACTCTTTATAGTTATTTAACATTCTTCTCCTGAAATCTTTTTAGAGCCAACATGTGGTGGAGGGCTATTGTGTGAAACCTTATTTAAATATTATTTGTGAATCTCTCATTAGTTTTGCCAGAAGCCCCACCATCCAGGGGAAAAAAAAAAAGATGCATGCCACAGTCCTCCTTGGTACCTGTCTACCTCACCAATCCTTTTGCCTTGCAGAACGTTTCTCAAAGGAGAAAGGAAACTGAAGTTGGTGCCTTCAAAATTTCCTTTCCATCTTATTTTCAGTCTCATTCCTGGGGAGACAACCAGCCAATACCAAGCCAACAGAGTGTTTTGTCATCATCCATATTTCTTTCTTTCTTTCTCCTCCTCTGCTCAAATATGTCTGAAACTAATTGTCCTCATCAGCACTTTGAGTAGTTCTCATTCATCTAAGAAGGGGAAAACCCTCTCTGATTATCTGCTTGTATTCCACTCCCCACTCTCAATTCCACATGCATGTATAATTTTCAGTGAGAGGCATCTGGGCATGACAGATGCCTCAGTCTTTTTCTAGGCTTATTGTTAAAGGGTGGGGATGTTGTGAATGGTAGGAAATCGCTTTTGATAGAAGACTGCAATTTTATGGGTTTTGAGAAGAGCTGCCTCCCTTTCAGTCAATTGCTATCAGCACCATTCATTGCAATCTGCATTGATGTGTCAGAAGTAAAGTCTTCATCCTGCTTCATCCAAGCCGGGAATAAATAAGCAACATGGCGACTGCTTTGGGAAGATGGTTACAGTTTATTGAAGAAGCAGAAAGATGGTTCTTCAGGAAAGAGCAGAGGAGAGAAGGGTGAGCACGCGGGCAAGGGGTTTTTGTACCCTTTCTAGCCTTTTGTTTTGAAGTTTCCTGTTCCTGTGACATGAACTTTGAGGCTATTTCCTGTGTCACGTATTCTGACCTGAGCTAGGTGTGCCTCTCTGGTACACTTGATGGTAATGGGTTAGTCCTATGATGTCCCAAAAGTCATATCCTGCTTCCCTGGGGCTGGGCTAATTACTTAGAGTTTGGGTGAGGTATCTTTGTCTTCTTGAGTTCTCTGGGTCCAACTTTCTGATGGTTTTACATCTGCATTTGTATAGGGCTGGCTCCTGCTTGGGGCAAAGAAATTTGAGGCCAGGATTGGTTCCTGGTTTTCAAAAAATGTTTTTAAAAATCCTTTTGGAGAAAAATATATTTTCCTACCCTTTTAATATTTCCTTCTCTGGGACTAACTTTCCTCAGATGGGTTGGAAAGTTTTCTCTTTTTGCTGTAAGGTGCTTTTGGGTTACTCTGTTTCCTAAGGAAGATTTTACACTTAGCACTGATGGGTGCCTCATGCTTGCAAGATTCAGAGTTTCTGCACTGTGCTCTAACTAGAATACAAGATTTCTATACATGTTATAGTCAATTATACAAAGCTGCCTGTTCTAGAATTCTGTATTCAAAAATCATTGCTTAGATTATCACCTCTGTTCATTCCATGTATCTGCTGATAATGTGAGCTCTGGGGCATTACAAGACATTTTCATTCCTAGAGAAATTAGAAATTATGGATTATGAAGTATAATGAGACAATTCTGGGTAGTAGACATTAGAAGCAATTGGGGCTGTTGGTAGGAGACATTATTTTCCAAAAATAGTCTTGCCTGACTGCCTGAATCTCTGCTTAGTTTACCTTCGCTTTTAGTAGATTTCTCTTTGCATGTTAGAATCTGACTTAGCATTCTACAATTCTGTGCAATCTCCATTGCAAAACTCCAATTGGTTTATAGTTTTCAATTTCAGGTTAAAAATCAATGCATATGTACTGCATATATTTACATTAGTTGAAAACTAGTTTTCTGTATTAAAGATTGCCATCATTGTACAAAATGAGTGAACAAACGGGCAGTAAACAAGAGTTTGTCAGGAAAGTAAAGATATATTTTCTCTTTGGGTCAAGAGTTTGTACGGGACCGATGAACATGAAAGCCTGAAGAGAAGAAATAAACCTTTTCTCCTAGTAATGCCTTAAGAAATAAACATGAAATGAACAAATGCACAAAGACTGCAGTTGGTGATCTGTAGTGTTTCTGACATATTCGTCATCTTTCCTGAAAACAACCTGGCATATATTTGCAGCATTTGCAATGTTATAGCAGTCCCCTAAAAAGATCTGTCAAAGGACCAGAACAGTGATTGGCCACATTGAAACTAATGAGAAAGGATCAGGATCCATCAGTTCAAAGAAAAGAGGTTCAACACCAAACTGACAGTGGAAGCCATTCTCCATCAGGGAAACAGTCACACAGAGGAGCAAGGCTGATAGATGGCAGTAATGTAATTTATTTAAAATATTTAGATAACATTTAAAAGTTCCAGGAGAAGTTTACCTTAAGCAAGAGGTGTTGCGTCCTTGGCGGGAAAGCAGACACGAGAAGCAGCTGGAGTTCTCAGTTTCTTTTATTCAGCGTTCAGCTTACAGGAAGATGGCTTCAGCCTCGCCCAAACGCCTCGCAGCCTCTTATATAGGCAACTCCCGGGTAAATGGGTTACTTTTCCCGCGCCAGCACCCGCGCATGCGCACGGCGCTGGCGACAGCCTGTCTGGTCCCGGGCAGCTTTGCACCTGCCCGGGACTGCCTGCAAACGCCCGAGCCGTTTGCAAAGGCTCGGGACATAACACCCCTTTCCCCCGGGCTAAAACTACTACCAACATACAACATTTATTTTATATAACATTTTGCTCCCCAGTGCTCCCACTGTTTACTGGCCTTTGCCTTGCCAGCAATGTTATGTAGTCTTCTAGGTACTTGGGAGATTTCTTTGCTCTCTGTGACCTTCTTAGCTCTGGATTACTGGCATAAGTCCCCTGACTGGAGGGAGGCGTGAGCCTTTTCTCTCTATTGTGCCCTGGTGTCTTCCAAGGACTGTGCCCCAATGCCTGGCCTGCTTGCTTGCCCACCGGGCTCGTCAGGCCAGGGCTTCTGTTGCTTTGTGACCTGGTTGACCTGCCTAGCTGTAGACCCTCGGGCCCCTTGAAGTGATAGCCGCTGCTGGGCGTCTCTGTAGGACCTCCTAGGTCAGTCCAAGACCTGTCAGGAGGCTGTCCATTCCCTGAACCCCATTCTGTGTTCGGGCTCGTGTGGGTTTCTGTACTTCCCAAAACTCAGGTGTTCCCTGATTTGTGCTAGGGTTGTTGTAGTCGGGACTTGGTTCCTCGACTAGCTCTGTGTATGTTTGACCCCCTGTAGGATTTGGGGTAAGGTCAGGCCAACCTTGGGGATTGTGTGCCAGCTCTCTTGCGGGGAATGATTTGTTGGGATGCCCCCGGGTATCCTCCGTGACTGGAGTGCTGTGTGACGTGTGTGGAAAGTGAGTATGCCCCCGGGGTGACTCCCTGGCTGGAGTAGGCGTGAGTGCCTGTTGTGTGGGTAAGCTCCATGACTTCCTTTTCGGAGCAATTGCGGAATCTTGGGACGAGCCGTTTGTGGCTCCCTCAGTGGAGATGGGCAGTAGCTCTTGCCCTTCCCTTTGCTCCAAAGGGTCCCCCTCCCCCCCTGGAAAAGACCCAGGAGTCTCAGCAGAAAAGTCTCGCCTAGAGCGAAGTTGGTCGATGTGCCGACGTAGGACACGACCGTTGTCCAGGGCAACCTCGTAGGAGAGAGGACCTGTGATCCTGGACACAGAAGCGGGGACCCATGTATGACCAGGCCCGTAATTGCGAGCCCAAACCGGGGCACCCACAAGTAGTTGTCTAGGTGCCCTAGGATGTGAGGTAGATGAAGGCAGTCTGTCCGGATGCAACCGGTCAAGTCTAGTAGTAAGTTGGCGCCCCCAACGAAGTTCAGCTGGACTTCTCCCTGTAGAAGTGGACGGTGTGGTGCGATAAGAAAGGAGAAAGTCAGCCAACCTGTGATGCCAGTCCCCGTAGGTGAGTCTCTTCAAGGCGTCCTTTGCGATGCGCACCATGCGTTCAGCCATACCGTTGGTGGACGGGTGAAAAGGCGCAGACGTGGCATGACGAATCAGGTTTGCCTGTAAGAAAGCTTGGAATTCGGAGGAGGTGAATTGAGGGCCGTTGTCGGACACAATGACATCTGGCAGCCCGTGTGCAGCAAAAATCCCCCTCAGTACCTGAATAGTCTTTCGCAGTGGTGGTGGATGAGACAGGCACAACCTCAAGCCATTTTGAATGGCTGTCAACAAGGACCAAGAAGAACTGGCCCTGAAAGGGCCCAGCGTAGTCAATGTGCACCCTAGACCATGGGGACTGTGTTTCCTCCCATCTATGCACAGGAGCTTGGGGCATCTCTGGGCGAGATCGTTGGCACAGGTGGCATGCGTGCACCTTAGCCTCAATATCTTTATCTAAACCAGGCCACCACAAGTGGCTTCGTGCAAGAGCCTTCATACGGACAATGCCAGGATGACCCTCGTGGAGGGATTCTAAGACCCTAGTCCTCATTGAGGTGGGAATGACAACTCTGTTTCCCCAAAGCAGACAACCCTGAGAAAGGGACAGTTCGTTTCTTTTGGACCAGAAACTCTGAAACTCAGGACTAGGGCAGTGCTCAGGCCACCCGGACAGGACCCAGGAGCGGACACGTGAAAGTGTGTGATCTGTACCCGTTTCAGCGGTAACATCCCTGGCACTAAGAGGGAGCTCGGGCAAGGCTTGGATTGATAGAATGTTGACAGCTGGCGCGGGGTCAGCTTCTACTACTGGCAGAGGCAACCTACTGAGGCCATCAGCATGGCCCATTTCTTTCCCAGGCTTGTGGAGTAATGAAAAATCATATGCAGACAAGAAAATAGACCACCTAAGCATTCTAGGGGAAATGATGTGGGGAGTCTGCTTACGTGTGGTAAACAGTCCCAGCAGAGGCTTATGGTCAGTGAAGACCGTGAAATGCCTGCCATATAGAAAATCGTGGAATTTTTTAATTCCAGCAACAACAGCCAGAGCCTCCCTGTCTATCTGAGCGTAGTTGCGCTCGGCAGAAGACAGTGTTCTGGAGTAGTATGCAATAGGAACCTGAGTTCCATCAGACCTGAGGTGACTCAGGACAGCTCCAACCCCGTAGGGGGATGCATCACAAGCGATGCACACAGGAAGAGACTCGTTGAAATGTGCAAGAACACTGTTAGAAGTGAGCAAGGCCTTGACTTCTTTAAAGCAAGCCTCATGTGCTTGTGACCACAGCCACACAGCTTGTTTATCTAGTAGCCTGTGAAGAGGCTCAGCTACACTAGCTTTATGTGGAAGAAAAGAATTGTAGAAATTCAGGAGGCCTAGGAAGGCCTGAAGTTCGGCCTTAGACTTTGGCCTGGGTGCTTGTAAAATAGCAGTTAGTTTGGATTCAGCAGGATGAATCCCAGCAGCATCAATTTTGAATCCCAGAAATTCAGTAGAAGGCACCCCGATCTTGCATTTGTCTTTTCTGAGCTTGAGGCCTGATTCCCTGAATCTTAACAGGACAGCCCTAAGTCTTTCAGCTAGAATGTGTGTGGAGTCTCCTGCAATCAAGACATCGTCAAAGTAGGGGCAGACCCCTGGTATACCTCGTAGTGTGTTTTCCATTACGCTTTGGAAAATCCCAGGAGCGACATTTACTCCAAACTGTAGCCTTTTTACTTTAAAGGCTCCCCTGTGGGTCACAATGGTCTGAGCTATGGCAGCATCATCATCAACAGGCAGCTGTTGATATGCTTGAGCTAGGTCAAGCTTTGCAAAAACACGCCCCCCCTTGAGAGAGGCCAGGATGTGACTGACCACAGGAACAGGATAGGCATGTTGCTGCAATGCCTTATTGAGTGTGCATTTGTAATCAGCACAAATGCGAATGTCCCCATTTGCCTTTAGAGGCGTGACAATGGGGGTCTCCCATGGGCTGGAATCAACAGGTTCTAGGATTCCTTGTTGGATTAGTTTGTCTAATTCAGTGTCAATCTTACTTTTTAAAGCAAAAGGGACCCTTCTTGCTTTAATCCTAATGGGAGTGACAGTGGGGTCTAGCTTTAAGGACACAGGTGGTCCTTTGAATGTGCCCAGCTGGGGGCTGAAAACATCTGCAAATTCTTTGCAGACTTCCTGTAGGTCGAGTGTTTGTAAGCTGTTGAGTCCTGTGACGTGTATCCCCAGGGCCTCAAACCAATCGAGTCCTATGAGACTCGTTCGTTCACCCCCTACTACTAATAAGTCTAGTGGACCTTCAAAACTCTTGTATTGCACGTTAAGGGTGGCCTCCCCCTTAACACACACTCTTGAGTTCTGAAAATCTGTTAATACAATATCAGAAGGCCTTAACTTGGCCTTAGACCCACTTCTGGAACAAATCTTCCTAAATGTATGCAATGAAATGATGGACAGGGCAGACCCTGTGTCTAGTTCCATAGATAATGGAACCCCTTGTAGCTTCACGTTGAGTGACAGCTTTTTCTTCATGGGCTTGTGTGTGCCTGTTCTACAGATGCTTCTTCGCGAAGCGCAAAAACCTACCCTATTCTGGCTGGGGAATCTGGTACCTTTCAGGCGTTCTTCTTGGGGTTGTGCCTTTCGTCGGCTCAGACACACAGCTGCAATGTGCCCTTGTTTGCCGCATGCCCGGCAGGTAGCGGAGCGGAACTTGCAGTCGGTTCTCCTGTGGCGACCTCCACAGCCGATGCACTTGAGCGGAGCCGAAGAGCTTCCCTTCTGGTTCTCTTCCTTCGCGGGGTGTAGACGGTCGACTTCCTCGTCCGGATCCTCCTCGGAGTTTCGTCGGACGTCTTCCTGGTGCACGGACGCACCCTCTGCACTGTTTCTGATCGGCCGCATGTTTTTGATGGCGCCGCCTGCTGCTTCTTCTGCGGTGACTTCCCTTAAGGCGTCTTGGAAGGATAATTCTTCCTTTGCGAAAAGTCTCTGTTGTAGCTCGCGATGCCTTAACCCGCACACGAATCGGTCCCTCAGTCGTTCCTCGAGGTCCTTGAACTCGCAGGGCTTGGCGGCCTTCCGTAGCGCGGCGATGTATTCCTTGGTTGTTTCACCGGACCGTTGATCCCTCTGCTCGAAGGTGTGGCGCCATGAGATAACGGACACCTTGGGGTGGAAGTGCTCTTTCATCAGCTTCTTCAGGTCTGCGTAGCTTACAGACTCTACTGGAACAGGTGCTGCAAGGTTTTCTGCGATTTCGAAGGCGTCTTGGCCGCAAACGCAAAGCAGGGTGGCGGCCTTCAAGCTATCTTCCCTCACTTGGTTTGCCTTGAAGTAGTTCTCCATTCTGGATACGTAGGACTCCCACCGCTCTGGATGTGAGACGTCGAATTCCGAAAGCCTTCCGATTTTCGCCATCTTCGGATCTTCAGGAGACGGGTCTATCAGCCAGCCTACCCCCGAATGCGCACCGGATTGGCGGGCAGCTGCCGAGTCGACGCCGTTCCTCTTCCGCCGCTCAGGACTCCTTGGGTAAGCTTACACTTCTTCCTTTCCAGGTAGTGCAAGGCATCCCACCTTCGTCGCCAGTGTTGCGTCCTTGGCGGGAAAGCAGACACGAGAAGCAGCTGGAGTTCTCAGTTTCTTTTATTCAGCGTTCAGCTTACAGGAAGATGGCTTCAGCCTCGCCCAAACGCCTCGCAGCCTCTTATATAGGCAACTCCCGGGTAAATGGGTTACTTTTCCCGCGCCAGCACCCGCGCATGCGCACGGCGCTGGCGACAGCCTGTCTGGTCCCGGGCAGCTTTGCACCTGCCCGGGACTGCCTGCAAACGCCCGAGCCGTTTGCAAAGGCTCGGGACATAACAAGAGGTATAAACTACATTTTGTACCAATGGAACACAACTTTTAGGCCCCTTGCAGATAAAACACTGTCTAAGCTTTTAGGAGAAGAAATAGAATGACTAAAGAATGAAGATGGGACCTGGATCCCTAAAGGATAGATAGGATGCAAATGTGTTCTGCAAGAAGACAAAAAGTTAAGATGATGAGATGATTCTCTACCACGAGGAAGAGAAACAAACGTATTGTGATCAGACAGTTGGCTTATAAAATGTGCTGTCTGCCAGAAGCAAAGATCGAAGAGGTAGTAGGACAGTTTCCAAGTCCCTGCACAATTAATCTGTTCCCCCTAATATGTGTGGGGACAAAGAAAACTGGAGAGAAAAATTAGAGCCTATTTATTTATTTTTTTACTTACTTACTTATTTATTTAATCACATTTGTATAACTGTCCATCTCATAAAAAGCAACTCTAGACGGTATACAACAATCAAATAAAGCAACCCATATAAAAACAACATATATAAAAATCCACATTAAAAGACAAATATTATCAAAACTAACATAAAACACTTGGCAAAGAGAGAATAAGAATGGCCACCTGAGCAATGGAGCCATTGAATCATGTTGCTCAGAGCCCCAGGCCTGATAACATAACCAGGTCTTGATGGATTTTGAAAACATCTGAAGGAAGTTGATGGTCTTGTCATCCATCTTTCTAGTTTAAGGAACTCTCAGAGGTCCACCAATCCATAAGCTCCCAGAGCTGGAAGATGTAGGCATTATGTCATATTCTGTGGTGGAATGTGTAGCTGGAGAAGGAATTGGGGGCGGGGGGGATGTTGACAATAGTACTGTGGCTTCCCAGGGAGGAGGCAGCACATTCCAGAAAGGGGCCCAAAACAAGAGACTGTGCAGTCCTGAATTGGATAGGGTATGTAGGAAAAGATAAGAGAATCTGAGTTAAAATAAGTGGAGAAACAAATGAAAGCAGTACTGTTGATATCTACTCTATCATCCCAGTCTGTTGAAGCTTGAGATGTTCCTCACATACACGTGAACATTCCTGAGAGTGAGAATCTGAACTGAATAATGATTAATGAAGTAGGTTTACAGCTATAACAGAAATGAGTATTAATTATAGGGAAAATTGTATTTATAGGCAAAGCTTAGTGCCTACCAGGCTACATTCTACCAGTTGGTTCTTGGTAAAAATGCCAAAGGAAATGAAGTGTGGGAATTCCTAAAGAAGGGGTTTATTCACTGCAAGTTAATGGTATTTTTCCAAATAGTTCTGCTTTGGAATGATGTCACTTATCACTGAAATCAAAATTATCAGTAGCACATCAAGGTAATGCATTATTGTTGTCCAGCCAGCTAGATATTTAGCTGGGATGTAACAATTTTGTGACCTATTGAGTCGTTGTCAAAGACCTTGCATAGGCAGATCTTGTTGCTTGATGATGTTCTATGTTGCCTATCTCTCAACAACTCTGGGCAGCTCACAACAAGTAGAGAAATTGCAATAAAATTGATAAAAATATAAAAAAATAAAGACAAAAGATGGCAAATGCAATTTACTGAGAAGTCTCACTCTCCAGTGCGAAAGGCCTGGGTGATGAGATAGTACTTCTAAACAACAACAAAGTGGGGGCCACTTGGGTCTCGGGGGAAACCTTATTCCAGAGTGCTGGTGTGGCTATAAGGAAGATGCACTTCCAAGGTCCTGAGAGCTGACACTGACATTGTTTAATCAAAGGAACCTGAAACACATCAACCCTGCAAGATAGAGTCAGTTGGGTAGAAGCTAAGGGAGACAGGCACCTTTTGGGCACCAGGGACCAGTTCCGTGGAGAAAGGTTTTTCCATGGACTGGAGAGTGCGTGGTTTTGTGTGTTGCCTGCATCCCATGGATGAGGCTTTGCTGGTTTGGGCAAACTGGTTGTTGGCATGTCGTGACCCAGTATGGTCCAAGGACAGGGGGTTGGGGACCCCTGCCTTAAGCAACCAGGCCTTGAAGGGGAAAAGGGATCCAACCAACAGTCTATTACAATGAGGATGATATGACATTAGGAGCTTTCAAACATATTCAAGATACTTTTGATATCTTTTCTTTTGGAAAACAGTAATCACAAAATATGGTTTGTTTTCCTGGAGGAAGGCTACTATAAGTTTATGGCCCTCAATGATATAATTGGAATGGAATTGATTTGTGTTTTTTGTGCCTTTCTTGCTCTTGGTTTCCTTTCTGTTCCTTTTCTTCTCCAAACGCTTTGATCATTGTTGAAAACAAAAGATCTTTTTCAGGTTTCTGCCTTTTGTAGGTATACCTGCACTTATGGTGCCCTCCGAATCTGAATTCTAATAGTAATTCTCTAGCTTCAGTTCCATTTCTTCATTATAAAAAGAGCAGCATTTAAATGCTGGCTGGTTGAAAAGGGAATAAAATGATAATTTCATCCCAGCTTTGTTTTGATTTTCATCTTGCACAGCAGATTTTTCAGTATGAGATGGCCAATTGTGGTTTTTTTCATGAAGATTATTAAATGCCATGTGTGTTTGTTTACTTCGATTTTTTTCCTCCATTCCATTCTTTTTATGTCATATCAAATATCACAATCAGAAGGATGAATATTGTTTTCAATACAAATTCACAAAATGTCAAAAGTAGAGAATAGCTTCTGCTAGAAAAAAAAATTAATTATTGGGAGAGCAATAGGAGTTTCAAAACTACCTTGGAAATGACATATTCTTCTCCAGGGAACAATTTTATTCTAATCATGATGGGAAGGGGAAGAAAAATCGTGTGTTAAGTTGCAGCCGCGCACATTTGAGGCAGAGCAGAGTGGAAAAGCACTCTTAATATAAGAAACAAATGAATAAAAGGAAGTGTTACGTTTCTCATTGGAAGGGGGCACTCCGATTAGTTTGCAAAATAAAGATTTACAGGTCTCTTCACACAGCATGGGAAAAAAGCCACAGTAATTATATAGTACATTCTTTCTGAAAGGGAGAAAAAAAAATGACAGCAGCAATAACTGCTTTTTTTATCTCTTTCTCATAGCCCTTTTTTAAAAAAAAGCTCTACATTTTCTTCTTTATAATTACTCAACTTGCAAGAAGTGCTAGTTTAAAATGTGCTGTAATGAAAAGAAATATGCTGATGGTTCAGATGTCAAACCTAGAATCCTTAGAGTTAGGCTCTGGATCCCTGCTTCCTAGGCCATTACAGATGGTTCTCCAAGGAGAAAACCCATAGGCAGTTCAGACCAGATGCTCTTGTCACGGATCAGAGTCTTCCTGGATTTGTTAGATCCAGTGGTTCCAATGGTTCAAAAAAGAGGCCAGCAAGCCAACATAACTTGATCACATAAAAAAAAAATCCCAAACCTTAAAATAGAATTAAAACTCATTAATTAGCAACATTTTGCAATGTCCCAGAAATGATCTTATGAGGTCTGTGGTAATTTTTGGCAATCTTGATAGGTTTGGCCATGTATAGAATGAAAGGCTTATTAAATATGCCTGCTTCATTATCGTGTACTGTAACTACTGCAAAAATTTGTTCCATGCCAGAATTTAGCTTATAACTTTCCAGGTTCTCATCAGTCTTGTAAGCATATTTTTTTTTTTTGCTTGCTTGCCTGGAAATAAAATAAAGCAAGATGTTAATATCTGTAATTGGATCTCTCTCTCTCTCTCTCTCTCTCTCTCTTTATTTATTTTTTGGGCACAATGATTTGACAGCTGATCTCACTTGGCTTGTCTTCTTTGGCTCCAAGACCCTTGGCCTTCCCCCAGCATAGCCGTGTGCCCTTGCTTTCAAAGGACGCTTTCTGACTGAACAGCTGTCTGAAGACAGTCCTGAATATGAAGGCATCTTTAATTTAAAGGGCTATCCACTCCAAGTTGAAAGAGAAAGAATCCAAAGAAGGAAGCACTGGGGAGCCTTGAAATTGCAAACTAAGCAAACACATTGAATATTTGGTGTCAGTTGTTTCTGTTTTAGTGGGATGTATTTATATGTATAATAATTATTTCTAAATTTATACTTTCACAAATGACAGCATATACAAATATATGCACATCTATCCCTTTCTTTCTCTTTTTCGATGGTCATCTCTGGACCATCAACTTGTCCTCGTGCCCTGGGGCCAGAATGCTAAAGATGGTCTGATGTCTGGTGTATCTCTTATATTGCTATTGAGAGATTTTGGTAGCCTTGGCTTGGTTTTGTTATATAATGCATTGTGCTTTTAATTCTGTTTTTATCCATTTGCTGCTTAGAGTGCCTTTGGTAGATAGGCATGATGGATAATAAATCATGATTTGGCAGTTAGTGCTATTGTAGCTAGATGGATTGACTTTTACATTAAACAGCCAAGCTAATGTTGATGATTCAGTCAGAACTGAAGAAGCTTCTTCGATGAGAAGCGAAACATCTTCAAAGAAAGACAAGGAAGTCTAGTTTGCTCTTGGAAAAAAAAAAAACAGCACATTGGGACATTAAAGAGAGGTCCAACCTAGAACTTAGGAGAAGTTTCCTGACATCATTAAATGAACTGTTGTAAATTGAAGACTTGGGATCTAGAGAAGGGTTCCTTCTATGGATCTCAAAGCTTGAGAAGATGTGGATTTTCAAACAGCTGAGTCTAACATATACAGAATCATTGCTGAAGAAGTAGCATTTCCACGTTAAGCTTTGCTCCTGTATATGAGGACTTACCACTGCCCTCTTGTGAGATTTTTTTTAACTTTGTTATCTAGTCTATAGCTTTGAGAATCCTTGATAGTCTTCTGTCCATGTACTGTAAAGGAACAAGCCTGTTTAGTTCTGAGTCCAGAAATATCTACCAGATACTATTCACCTGCTGAGGTCAAACCAGAACTGCATACAATTCTGGTCACCACAATACAGAAAAGATGCTGGGAGCCTAGAAAGTGTGCAGAGAAGAGCAACGAAGATGATAAATGGAGGTCATATGATGAATGGTTGAGGGAACTAGGTATGTCTAGTTTAATGAAGAGAAGGATTAGGGGTGATATGATAGCTGTCTTTCAGTACTTGAGGGGCTGTCACAGAGAAGAGGGAGTCAACCTGTTCTCCAAAGCATCTGAGGGCAGGACAAGAAGTAACAGATGGAAACTTATCAAGGAAAGATCCAACTTAGAACTAAGGAAAAATTTCCTGGCAGTGAAACAGCTTGCCTCCTGGAATTGTGGGTGCTCCACCACTGGAGGTTTTCAAGAATAGAATGGACAATTATTTGACCAGGATAGTCAGATAAGGACTCCTGCCTTGAGAGAGAGCTGGCCTAGTCACTTCCAACTCTGTTATTCTGTTACCTAGGCATGAGCAGATAGAAGACACACAAGAAAATAAAAATTCCCTCCATGGAACTCCTTTGAAAATTCCACTACAAAAACTATGACTGCAATTGTGAATTCCTTTGAGGGGGCTGAAGGGTGGACACTAGGTACATAAAAGCTCTCATTCTTCTTTGGCAAAGCAGCCAAGCTTCCTCTCTGTAGAGTGCTTGAGTAGAGAATTGAGAACTGACTGAGCAATTGAACGATCTGCATTTCTTTCACAGTTTTGCTAGCCAAGTGTTTGAGGGGTGATGTTCAGCTGCAGTCTTTGATTGGAAGAAAAGAAAATCAGACATTGGCAAGCCGGTAATCCCTGCAGCAATATGGCTATTTAAGAGACAAAATAAAGCATGCATGGAGAAACACACGAGGGTTTTTGATTCTCTGGACTTTGCAGTCAGGCTTTCTGGCTCTGAACAGGGAGATTTGTCTGTCCACATGCTGAAATCGCCCACACTCTAAAACAGTGGTGGCGAACCTATGGCATGCATGCCAGAGGTGACACTCAGAGCCCTCTCTGTAGGCACGCGTGCCGTTGCCCCAGTCCTGCCTCCCTCCACGGCCCCCTCCTCACCAGCAGCCCCCCCTGGAGGAGAGTTGCCCCTGGGCGTGGCCCATACAGAGCAGCGCAGCCAAGGACATGGCAGCCAGGAAGCAGGGACAAGACTCCATCCTTGCGCTCATCATGCGCAGATGATGCTGCAGGGTGTGGGTGGAGGGTGTGGCCATCATGGCGCTGCTGGGCCACCATGGCGATCTGTGGTGGCCGTGGAGGCAGTGGGTGGCCCTGTGGGCAGGCAGGGTGCAGGGTGGGGGGCAGGGTGGTTTTGGGGCACTCGGTCTCTAAAAGGTTCGCCATCACTGCTCTAAAACAATTGCTGACTTCAGGTAGAGCAGAGTATGCATCCAATGCTGTATAGCAGTGGCCCACAACCTTTTGGGTACCAGGGACCAGGACCATGGAGAAAGGTTTTTCCACAGACCAGAGGAGGCGTGGTTTCATGTGCTACCTGCATCCCGTGAATGGGGCTTTGCTTGTTTGCGTGGCCTGGTTTCTGGCATGCCGCAGACCAGTGCTGGCCCACAGACCGGGGGTTGGGGACCCCTGATGTCAGGACTACTATTATTACAAAGTTACAGTGACAGTAACATGTCTGAATGTGCTTCCCTCTCCTCGTTTTGTCTTTGAGTGAACTGGAGAGGGGCTTGTCTGAGACATTTTTTCAGATTTCTTAGCCTGGTTAGTTTTGGGATAAAGTATTGGCTTAGATAAATATGATTGTGTGACAAAAGCTAACATTTTCAGACGATAATATCATTTGGAACTAAATACCTAGTACATATAACAACCAGACAATGTAAATGGATTCTCTTTGCCCCTACTATGGCTAAAAGTCTGATATTGCAGCACTGGAAGGATAAATAAATGCATAGCTCAATTTATTCACTGGGTTGAAGACCTGATTGCTCTTGCCACTTATGGGTGGGTTGCCTATAGATGTAGACTTTGTATGGACAAGTATAATGAAATATGGTATTTAATTGTAGAGAATACAGAAGGTTAAAAAAAGACAGTTGTTCAAATTTATTAGAAATACAGTATACACATAGTTGAAAAATATTTGCATTAGAATTGAATAGAATTGTAACTGAGTATTGTTATAATGACATCATATTATTTTTTTGTCATATTTCTTTCACTTTTTTGTTAAGGGACTTTTTATGTATGTATCTCCATTTTTTTTCTTGTTTTTTCTTTTTGGTTTTAATTAAAAAGCAGTAAGGTAGAAATGAAAAAAAAAAGTTAGTTTCTTGGCCAGGGCTTATCTGACGGTTGCCTTGGTACCGCCATTTCCTTCTGTCCTTCAGGCCATTCCATATTCCCCCCTGCAGTTCACATGCTTCCTCTATTCACAATTACAGACAACAAATTAATGTCTTTGGTGTTTAAAATGTATTCTAGGTGTAGTAAAATGTGCTGCCACAAACATCTGGGGAGACATGCAACAAGTGGGCCAGGGCAAGCCAAATCATTAACATCTTATTTAATGTGAGGACTTTATACCAGGCATGGCTGTAAAATTCTCTCTCCCGTCTGCCTTTTTAGGCAGACTGAAGATTAAATTAACAGTTTTATTGCAGAGAATTAAGAAGCCATACATATGAAATACTGTAGTTCTGCCCACCCACCTTTCACCCACCTATCCACCCAGTCACCCACCCAATTTAGGTAGCTGTCCATTTTAAATATATAACCCTGGGCAGCTCATTATAGGGCCCACGTGAACCTGACACAATATTATAAAAATCTTGGGATGCTTTCTTCCTTTATGAGTGAATAGACTTTGAGCTGCTCTTTCTCTCTTCCTCGAAAGTTTCTGCTACTGCCCTTGTTTTGTTTTGTTTTAAACAGCTTTCTCTGGCATGAGTATGAGTGGTTCCTGCCCACCAACTTCAGCACTCTTATACAAAGGACTTTCAAATACTGAATAATAGAGCTAAATGACCTGGGCACCTGTAAACAAACATGTTGTATTAAACACCACAACTGTGTGTTTAGAGTTAGCAGTAAACAAATGTTAAATGGGAGTAGTAGTAAGAAAGCAGATGAGTGTTTGGAGGAAACAGGTTGAATGAAGTTGGAAGGAAGGAGGGGAAAGTCTAGAAGTGCAAATATTGGACTCTGTTTTGTATTCTTTAGAAGTAGATCTGTGGGATGCCATGTTTGCATTGGAGTTCCTATGTTGTCTTTGATAGGTCTGTAGATTGTTAGGCTGTGTTTCTTCTGCGACATCACAGAGTACCACTGCTCACAGTTAGATTCTTCAGTAGCCACTAACCCACCTGCCTACCAGACTTTTTAACATTTAAAATACTTGTTTCTAAAATGGAAAGCTGACATGCAACATATATGTACCGGACTCTTTATTTCCAATTATGACCCTCCGAAGCTTTCTTGGAAAACAAGAATTATACGTAGCTGTAATCTAATGCTTTGGGCTGGGGGGGGAGGGGGGCTTGTGCCACAGATGTGAACAGATGCAGTAGCATATGTCCTGCCAGAGAAAGGACTAGAAAGGCAGCAATTGCATGCTGACAATTTGGTGTTCTGTCCCTTGTGTAGGTTTGTGAAAACCTTTCTCTCAGAAAGCCCTTCTGCAAAAATGTCCATGGCCTGGTTCTTAACATTCCAAATGTGCCCACCCCCGTTGCAATCCTCAAAAGTTTCCTCATTAAAAGATAGTAGATTGCCTCTAGTCACGCTGAATTTTTTGAGACTCCTGGTCTTTCTGGCTGCAGAGTTCTTAGGCCTTCTATCCAGGATTTCTTCTGATTGCCTAGGAGAGGGGTGTCCAACATTGGCAACTTTAAGACTTGTGGACTTCAACTCCCAGAATTTCCCAAACCTGGCCCAGGACTATGGGCAGCCATAGGAAGATGAGGAGAGCAAGTGACAAAACATACATCACACTAGTGTGATGTGTCGATGACCAAAATCAAATGACGGATTGACATTGTGATGCAAACTCCACCCATTACACATTTGTGTGTGACATTGTGGTGTAAGCATGAAAGGATGGAGCTTGTGTCATGATGTCCCAATGCACATTTTATTATTTTGGCAACTTTGTGGGAAGCTGTGAATATATGTGCTCAGCTTTAGGGAGTTGAAATGGGAAGGTGTTTTGAAAGGGCAGAAATCCAAAACTTAACAAATATCATGAAAGGCAGCTGCATAATTGTGCACCCTTGCACATGGGAAAGATTTTGCAATGTTTCTGTATATAACCAAAGAAGCTATAATATAAAATATTTATTGGGAAAAGGAGACTATGAGAAGAAAAGGGACAGTAACATTAATAATGTTCCAAATAAAATTAGTACAGTCAGCCTAGTTAAACTAATTCCTTATTACTACCTTGAGTAAGCTCTAGGATTTCTGCACTTGTTCATTGCAGAGAGGCTAACCAGAGATAATCTGAGGTGAATTTAATTAGATTGCTTTTGTCTTATTTCCTATCTTACATTTCTTTGCTCACTAGTTCTCATTCCTTTTGTGTGCTATCTATAAAGGATTCATTTTATCTGAAAGATAATAGTACAATATGTGTAAAACTGAATTTCATTGAAGTCTCTCAACATGGAGTCAATTGATCAGATACTCTAGGGGGCGCTGTTGTTCTATCCCAGACCTAAAAGACTGTTACAAATGCTAAGGAATGTTTTACCTTGACTAAGTCTAAAAAACATGGATACCAGAAAGATTACAAAAATAACATAGAGCTGCACATCCTCAGAAAAAGCTGATATATATTGGGTACTTCTAGATCTTATGTTTTGAGTGTATTTTAAAAGTGTAGCATTGGAAATTACCCTCTATCACCAAACCATGATCAGAATGACAGGAAGTACTACCTTGTATGTAAAATTTTAAACATGAAGGAAAGTAGGATGACATGTATCCTAATGTACTTTCTTTGAAAAAATTGCAATTTATGATTTTTCTGACTTCATAAAAAGTTAGTATGATCTTCTTAATTATGTACACTGATCATTTATGACATTGAAACAGAAGATACAGAAGTGCATATAATTATATATGCTAATATGCACAGATGTAAATTGGAATTATTTTTTTTAATTTAAATAGGTATTCAGTTTATTGCACTATAACAGAGAAATTAATCTCCCATTTTTCTTGAAAAAAATTCCTCTTTTTCAAACTTTTTATCTTTAAAGGAGACTTAAACTAATTTAAAGTTTATCATTCAGAAGACCCTTTCAAATGAAGAACTGATTCAATCAAGTGGAATTTATCCTTTCCCTATTTTTATTTCTTTGCAGAGCATGTGTGTGTGTGTGTGTGTGTAGGCGTTCACCCTACTTCGTGTTGCCATTTTCCTACAAAGCAGCCATGTCTATCTACTTTGGTTCAGTAATTTCCAAACTATTATTGTCTTAGTTTTACACTGTTATTAGAGTGAAGACAACAGTGCTGAAAATCATAGAAGATAGTAATTTTTCCTTCCTTCAGGACTAAAGGATTCTCTGAGGTTTTCCAGAATCCAAGAAACTAGTAGATCCTTTCATTTCATTCAAGAATTTCAGGATTCAGCCAAGATATCCATTTCCTTTATCCATGGCAGGATTGAAGCTATGCTGGACTTTTTCAGGAGAAAAAATAGTCTATATGGACATTGATCCTGCTTTCCTGTTAGTATTTGGTAGCATCTCTTTAATAGGGGAACCTGTAGATAGCAAAAGGGCCTACATGGGGAAATTTGGAGAAATTAATCCATGATCAGAGCTTTTAGGTTAATGATGGGCATGACTGGTTTCTCCTCCTAATATTCCCTCTTACAAATTACAGGTAACTCATCTACCAAACTTCAGCTACTTTCCAGAACTGTGAAAGTTTATCTTTTAATTGGCAGCCTCAAATAAACTTGTATTCCAGATCTGTTGGGTTGATAGATGAATCACAGTAAAAGTTAAAGATGACAGGCCTCCTTCAAAAAACAACACACAACACATCCTTATCAGTTAATTTGATAAGTCAGTAGCAGCTTTTGTCTTTATAGTTTAATTAATTACTTTTTTTCTTTTCAGTGTTTCTTCAGATAGTTCAGTGACTTTCTTTTCCAAGTGTAACGAAATAAGACAATCTGTGCTTATTATTAAGGAGGCAATATGGTATTCTAGACTGTATTATAAATAGCTTACTGTTGTGATTTATTATGATACAGTTGTCTGAAGTATCCTTTATAAACACTGATGCTTGGCAATAAAAATGAAGCTGTAATTTTCATTTCAGTAACAAGGTTACTGCCAACAATACAGAGAGTGCAAAACTTTAGCATCCCTAGCCACTGGTGGACTTGACAATTGGTCTTGGTGGACTTGACAATTGGTCTTGCTTTCAGGGTTTCCACAGAGACCAAGACACAAATTTCTCTTGAATCTTTTGGAAAAATTAAAAAAAATACATCTCCAGAATCAATATCAACTGCAAAATACAAGGAGCATAATTGTCCTTGATTGTGTGGGATGCACCAGGAAGTCCAGTTGAGCTGTAGTGTACCTTCAGTTAGCAAGACCATCCACCTGCATTATTAGATACAATTGCCTAGGCCAGTGGTGGCGAATCTATGGCACGGGTGCCAGAGGCAGCACTCAGAGCCCCCTCTGTGGGCACATACACCATCGCCCCAGTCCTAGGCCTTTAGCTGGGTTTTATAAAACTTTTTCGCTTTAGGCCTCTGCCGCCGTGTGCAAAAAAGAAAAAAAAAAAAGGTTCAATCAATCACTCAATTTCATCTTCTGGGGGAAAAAAAAGGTCTTGCAAAGTTGGAATTGATTGATTGAACTTTTAATCCCACCCAGTCTGCCGTTACCACCGCAGCCACGCTCAGCCAATGAGCCACACTCAGCCAATGGGCCACACCCACCCGGCACTTGATGATGCATAAGTGGATTTTGGGTTGCAGTTTGGGCACTCAGTCTCTAAAAGGTTCGCCATCACTGCCTAGGCATAAACAAAATTCATATACTATAAGGGAACAGGCTACTGCACATGATCAAGGAAATGCTGGGTCAAACCATCATGAATAGTTAGTTATGCATGAAGGCACAAGTACAGAGATGAAAGGATACTGTGATAGAGAAAGAGACTCTACATTAGGTAGGTCCATATTCTGATATAAATATTTATTTTCAGGATGGAAATAAGGAGGGGGAAGGAATTTATATACTTTGTGTTTTAGTACTTAACAGCTCCTGAACTCATACACAAACCAAAAAGCCATTCTCTCTTTTGCCAAGATATTCATTTCCTTCATCCTTATTCATAGTTCTCTGAATAAAAAGTATACCTCCTCAAAAATTGCACACAAAAATATTTCTGATACTTGAATCAGAAATATGGTACTACTTTATTTCCACTTTGGCATTTGGAAAGATTTTGGAACCTCTCTTGCTAAAAAAAAAAAAAAATCATTTTGGCCTGATTCACATAAATTTTAATATATTTCAAATTTAGACAAGAGGACACCACTATAGAAATTGGCAATCTTTGCACAAGCTGCTGCTAGATAATATTTTATCAAAAGTTTCTAATGTTTTCTATTATTTTATTTGTTGAAATAACTCTGTTTTAATATTCTTACTGATTTTTGTACTTTTTAAATGTACATGAGCCGTGGTGACGCTGTGGTTAGAATGCAGTACTGCAGGCTACTTCTGCTGACTGCTGACTGCCTGCAATTTGGCGGTTCGAATCTCACCGGTTCAAGGTTGACTCAGCCTTCCATCCTTCCAAGGTGGGTAAAATGAGGACCCAGATTGTTGGGAGCAATATGCTGACTCTGTAAACTGCTTAGAGAGGGCCGTAAAGCACTGTGAAGCGGTATATAAGTGCTATTGCTATTGCTATTTTATTAATGTTTGGGCACTTTGTGCACATTTTATCCTACTTGTTACAACCGGAGATCAAAACAATAAATACATTGATTGATAATGAAAAATGAATATGTGGTTCTCCACCTTTTATCTTGAATTTTAGCTCCTTTCGTAGCCAGGTGAAAACCAAGAGTATCGAGGGAGCCATCCTAGTGTAGTAATTCCTCAGTGTGTCCAACTCTGTGATCTTTTTCAGAATTTTTCTTTTCTGTTTCCTAGTACGGGGAATAAATTTTAATTCTATTTTAAGACCTGACAATTTTATGGACCGGCTGCCATTGCATCCAGTCTCCAGGTGCTTTTCCCTTGTTTCTTCCTTATTTCCCCACACTGAGACAGGCTGAGACAGCCAAGACAATTTCCTGCAGATATACTTCAACCCCAGAATTATGGTCTGTATCATCCTTGGAACTGATTCCACAATTTGGTCTAGTGACTAAGGCACCAGGCAAGAAACCAGGAAACTGGGAGTTCTAGTCCTGCCTTAGACATGATAGCTGATTGGGTGTCTTTGGGCTGTCACACTCTTTCAGCTCAACCCACCTTATAGGATTGTTGTTGTGGGGAAAATAGGAGGAAGGAGTATTCAGTGTGCTTGCTGCATTGAGTTATATTTAAAAAACAATAATATGGGATAAAATAAGTAAATAAATAAACTTTCTTATAGGCCTAAAGGCTGAATTTGCTATGAAGCCAGTTAGAAGTTCAGAATTATTTTTGTAATGTATTTAGCTGCACTGGCACTCTTGCACGTGTGTTTGGAGTCTTTGCAGCCCAAATAGGCTAGTGTTCGAAATTTGTAAATTTCCTCTACAAAGGACATATAAATGCTAAAATAGGTTTTGCCAGTTCATAAACTAAAAATTAGTTGAAAGTATTCTAATGCTGATTAAGCTGATTAAGTTGTTTAAATTAGCTTGTTTTAGATGCATTGCAACATATAAGCACAAATCCATTTCCTGTTGATGACATTTGAAACTAAAACAGGTGTGTCTTGGTTTTTTCCAAAGGCTCTACTGCAGGGGTCTTCAAACTTGGCCCCTTTATGACTTGTGGACTTCAACTCCCAAAATTCCTCAGCCAGGCACGTTGGCTGAGGAATTCTGGGAGTTGAAGTCCACAAGTCATAAAAGGGTCAGGTTTGAAGACCCCTGCTCTACTGCCTTGCATTTAGACTTGGTCCAGTAAGCAACCATGATGTTTCTTTTCAGGGGATGGAAATTGGTTGAAATCCCCTGTAAACATCACCCACTCCCTTTTACCCCACTGTCTTCTTCTTGGCCAAACAAAATTAATGTAAAGAGGCAAATAATGTGGTATTATTTCAAGCAGTTCCTACTAGGAAGCATTTTAAGGGTAATGATTAGTTGCAGGGAATGTTTGCCAAGAAGATTGCTAGAAAGAAGTAGAATGTGGCCAGGTAGAACTGCTGAAGTCACAAAACAAAGGGAATGGGAACAAGTGGAAAGCAGGTTTTCTCCATTCTCACTTTTATCATCCTCCATGAAACAATTCCATTGTAACCAAGCTGCAAGGAATTTTATCTGAGATTTTCCCAGTCTGGTGTCCTCTACATGTAGAGACTTCAGCTCTCAAAGTTGCCAACCAAGCGTGTTGCCTGGGAGTTGCAGTCTCAGTATATAAAGAGCTGCTTTAGACTCTGGATTTATTGGTCTTATGCACCTATGGTTTGGGGTTGTGAACTATTTTAATGCTGTAAATTAATTTTAATGTTTTTAATGTTTATTATGCTGTAAACTGCCCAGAGTTGTTTGAAACATGATGGGTGACAAATAAATAAAATAAAATAAATGCATAAATGTCTAATCATATTTCTTTTTTTCTACATTCCAATACTTTACAATTGCTGCTACATTGCTAATTTATGGCAGAATAAAAAAACTGAGCAAAGTAAAAATGATTTGCCAATCCTAATTGTAAAGGGAATAATCTGAGCATATATAGTTGCCCAAACTCACTTAAACTATGACAGTATTATAAGCACAGGAATAAATTGGAATTTTGCTGCTCAAAACTGTTACTTGGGAGTAACTAGTTTCTTATTGCAGAAAAGGAACTGATATTTTAAAAAGAATAAAATGTACATCAGAACTCTATATATGCTGGGTCAATTGCCTCCTGACCATTAAATGAATTTAAAAAGAGAAAGACTAATACTCTGGTGACTAATGTAATTTCATATACTGATGCCAAGCTGATTTGTTCTGTTTTCGGCATCTCTTTTTCATTGGGTTAACTGCCTTTACAGTGATGTCCAATCCTAGCCAGAGCTAGGCTAGTTTTTTCTTTTCCTGACACATTACACTTCATCATTCTTCCAAAGGCTTATGGACACTTGGGCATTATTACATTTTATCCTCTATATTAGGGTTGTGCCAATCATGTGAAAGGAGCACTTGAAAGAGCATGTCAACACAATTAAATCTTGAAACATCCTTGAAAAGCCAATGCATATCCTATGGCAAATTCACACAGCTGCTTTGAAGGCTATTCCTAGTTGTCTGCATATGTACAGTATGAGCATCACCAGCTGATTTGCTTGTTGGTAGTCCTCGTAAAAATATAGTCTATGCATTTTTGCACACCAGGTAGACATCTGAGCAAGCCTTCCATGTAAACCCCAGTAGAAATTCTAGACATCTAATCCAGGGGCCAGATGCATCATGCCGAAACCATGCCCACCCCATTGCCGGCAATGGAAAAAAAGTCACAATATGTCACAGACAGGTTACATGACGTTGCGAGTTTGACACCCTTGATTTAATCCCTCACATCCAGAGAGGAGCTACATTACCTATGCTCTTTAAATGGCACTTTAATTAATGTCCCAGCAGGGCTGTGCCATTTAACCCTTTTATGGTTTTTTAAAAATCTGAAATTAGCTAGATGTGTCATAATACCTTTGCTAAAAATGTTTATGACTCTGTTGGAAAGAGATAGACTGCATTAATAAAAGCCATTTATTTGGGGAACTATTTCAGTAATTTAAGCACATATTTTTCATCCCAGCCTCCAGAAGCAAGTCTGAAAAAGATCTCAAGCATAATCCATGGCAGGCTGGCAATGAATTGAGAGTGTATATCTTCTGAAAATTCCACAGTGGGCAATGGTGAAAAATATAAAAGTCTACAGTGATCACCTGAAAGAGTGTCTATCAGCAGCTTCATCAAGACCTTTATTAAGAGTGATTGCTGAAAGTGACAAATAAATTCACAGAAGAGCAGTCTAGCCTAATCCTCCCCATAAATTCACATTAAAAAAAAAACCTTACTTGAACAAGTATAATCAGCAAAATCTCCCTGGGGATATTTCTGTGCTGGTCCTGCCCAGTTTTAGTGCTAAGGATATATTGAAAGCTCCTCAAAAGATAGAAAAGGTGGATGACAGGTGAGGTCAAGATTACAAATGTTTGTCCATAGAGTCACTAAAATTTGAACTCGGTTGAATAGCAGTTGACTGATGATGTCTTCCTGGGACTGCTAAAAATGGCAAAAAATTGTAATAACTTTTTCTGATGTCAAAAATGCCTTGTTATAGAAAAATGATATGCCAAGCATATTGGTTTTTCATTTTATACTTTTCTTTACAACATGCTAATTTTACACACGATGGGAATATTTCTTTAAAACATCAAGGTTTAACCTTTATTTGTTATCAGACTTTCAAATGTATGTTGAATTAGGACAGGGCCATATAGGGGATACATGGGCTTTCTGCTGGCACTTCATACCAGCTTTGATTCCAGTCCTAGATAGATGTGGTACCCTTATGGTCCTTCATTGATTTGACCACCAAGTAGTTAAGTCAGTTTATTTTCTACTCCACTGCTGCAAGATTGAATGTGAAAACCACCCTCTGAAGCCTGAGAACTCTGGGAAGCCCAAGTTAGGACCATTTTCCCAAGTGGTAGAAGCACCAGTCTTACTATTCCTTCCCCTTACTTTTATAGAGCCACACTGTTGTTACGTGGAGTCTTCTAAATAAAGTTTTTGCAGCTGTATTTCACTGTGACAGGTTTTAGTTGGAAGGGACAGCAGCCATGAAATTAAATGCAGCAAGGCAAGGATAAGATGGGGATGAGGGCAGAACAGGGCAAGACTGGGGGTTGTTTTACAGCTCACTGATTGCTTATCTAGAGGGAGTTCTAGTTGGCTAACATCCAGGGTCCCAGCTGATGCAGTAAAGACACATATGACATTGGTTCATAGTGACTTGATGGAGATGCTTGGAAGTTCCCTGAAAATGTAGATCAGCTTTCAGTTTCAGACAACAGTATCAATAGGGCTTAAAAAAAGAATGTGCTTGTTAAAAAAAAATGGATGAATTTGATTAGTTATTTCAGGAAACATAAGTGCTGCTGTTGGGAGCACAGGAAACTTTCTTATAGGAAGTCAAATCTGTTTAGTTTAGTTCAAATAAACCGTTCAACTTTGTCTACTCTGACCAAGCAGTGACATTTCATACAGGAGGCTTTTTCAGACCTATCTGGGAAGGTCAGGGCTGAACCTGTAACCTTCCAAATCCAATCCCCCCCCCCCACACACACACATACACAAACACACACAAAACTGCAGGGAACATTTATTTCTGTCTGTTAAATGATTCCTCTCTGTTATTTCTAGGGTAGTTACCATCATGAGAGAAAAAGGCAGAATTTCCCCACTGACTTTATTTTAGCAAGAAGTGTCAACAGAACTTCACAAACAATGGCAGGGTCACTTTTTTCCCCTGTGCAATCTCGCATGGAGAATTTGAGTAGAGAGTAGGAGCCAATGAATAAAGAAGCTTCTGTAGACAAGGAAGTGGAAATTCAGAATCCTGTTGAAGTGAAGGACAGAATGGTATTTTGATTGTATTCAATGTCTCTAAGTGAGCAGCTTACACTGGAGCACTTCTACTCATCCCATCATGATCCCTGCTATTCCCCATCCAACCTGCATTAGGCTTCAGTTGTATGGAAGCCGTTCAGGTGAACTCATGTAAAGCTCTTGTAAAAATCTTAATCAAGTTGTGCGTGTAGGTTGAAGAAGCATCTATTGCCTTCCAGATATTGTTTAAATACATCTCCCAGGAGTACTTGCTATTGGCTGAGTTGGCCAGGGTTTTGGGAGTTGTAGTTCATAGCCATAAGTTCCCAATTCTAGACTTAATTTTCCCCCTCATAAACCTTATTGATTGGAAAGATATTGAACTAGCAGAAGAGAAATAATTAACAGGAAGCTGGGGATTATCAAGGAGTCCCTACCCAAGAAGGAAATTCAGTGGAAAGTAATACTGAGTAATACACTGGATGAAGTTTATGAAAAGATGATTTAGTAGTCAGGAAATTAATTATTGGGTTTTTCTGCAAAGGCAGACTTCTTGTGACTAACTCAGGGACTCTTTGTATAGATTTCCTGGGTCATAATTCTTTAGAGAGAAGAAAGCAAAAGTACATTGTAAGTAAATATATTCCTTAGCCTTCTTGGCAAGATCTGAGAGCAAGAGAACTGTTGTCTGAACTGGGCCTCCCTGCTACCTCTGCTATTACAAAGACCTTTCTTCTTTTGCAGGTCTAGGTCGAGGCTTTTCAGACTTTTCAGAGATTGTACCACTTTTAGGATATGACAATATTTGAATACCACCAGTTGCCTAGCAGGTGGGCATGGTCTGCTCGATGTCACTCCCTCGAGACAGCTGGGTCAGAATGGAAAAAGTCGCACCGGCTAACTCAATGTGGGGACAACTCGGTGCCCCACAAACTCCTCACCTCCCCAAACTCCTAGCAGACAAGCATATATGCATGTGCACAAACACACACACTGCATTCCAGGTTTGGGGACTTTTATCCACAGAGGAAGGCAGTGATGGGTTTCAAATAATTTAACAACCAGTTCTCTGCCTTGCCTTTCCTCCACCTGAGTTGGGTGGGCTGCTTGGGGGTTGGCTGGGGTGGGGCAAGAGGTGGGGTGGGGCAAGGAGGAGGAGCTCCTAGTTGCAGAATTGCTGGAGGTCCCAACTGGGGGGGGGCAGGAGGATACATTTGGGGGGGCTGCAGGAGTCTTGGACTAGGGTGGGTCCAGGAGGGTGGGGGGTCAGCAGGTCCCAGTTGGGGAAAGGTGAGGGGGTCTGGTTAGGGGGCAGGAGGGCTGGGATACCTCCGCGGAGGAAAGCCGCCCTCCTGGCTGGCCAAGCCTCTTATCCACACTGTGGTCACGTAGGATTGTGTAGAAGGGGCGCCGGGCAGGAGGCTGGAGGGGGACAGCCAGCAGGGTGGAAATCAGAGCTGCCACTCTTTCCCTTCCAAAGTGCAGCCCCATTAACATGGGCAGAGACAGCCCAGGATAGCCGAATGGGTGCCCTTGCCTGGCCTGGACCCTTTCCGCTCAGCAGCCCATTGACTGGCTGGCCACGCAGGGAAGCAGGAGGAAGCAGAAGGGCAGCCAGGGGTCTGGAGCCACCTTGGCTGTCCATTGACCCCAGCTGGCCCCACCTTAGCAGCCCATCCTCGCATTGGTGGTGATGGCAGCAGGGGAAGGTGGGCTTGGCACATGCCCACCCCTCGCTGCTGCTGCTCTGTATTGTCCTGCACACACCCTTGGCCCACTGCCATCATCTCCTGGGGCAGCAGTGGGCTAGGGGTGCGCACAGGATGATGCGGAGTGGCAGCACCACATTTGTAGGAATGGTGGCACCTGCTGGAAAGCCTTCTGCTCTCCCCCCCCCCTGCAGCTACCTGATCCCGATGGGCCTGCTGGGTGAGCTGTGCTTTGTAGGACGAATTGGGCAGGCCTATGCCAGCAGGCTCATCGGGATCAGGAAGGCTCTGAAGGAGGTAATTGCAGGGGGGAAGGGGAAGCAGGAAACTTTCCAGCAGGTGCCACCTTGCCTGCAAACATGGTGCTGCCCCTCCACTTTCCAATCCCGAAATTCCAGAGTAAAGTTGGGCATCCTTTGAGCACCCTGATAAGCTGCAAATTGGATGTAGCCTCGGCTGCTTCCCCCTTCCTTGGCAGAGTGAGGCTGGAGGGCTCAGCCTTTAGACAGGGCTGCCAGCGTGGTGGAAGGCAGGAGCACCAGGTGAGTGCCACAGGACTAAGCGGACAGAGGTACTTGCAAGTCCCACCCCAGTTAAGGCGAAGAGCAGCAACTGCATCTGGGGCCTGGGGCCAAGGAGAAGGAACTAGAGGGGCATGGTGCCTGGCCTGCTACATTTGGGTTTTTCTTTGATTGCAGGCTGTGGTGGGCCGGCCCCTAGGCAGTGGGAGCCACTCTTTGCTGCCTCCAGTGCGGCCCCGGGCCAAATGTAAACACCCTATGGGCATGTCCATTTTATATCCTCTCCTCTCTCCTCATCCTCCTTTTGTGTTTGGTGTAGCTGCAACTGATGCCTTTCCCAGGCTGCGCTCGGCTTCCAGAAGCGCCAGTCAGCTGGAGCCCAGCGCAGATCCTGGGGCTCAACAGAACCCTGGCAACACTACGGCTCCAGGTGACTCTCCCACAGGTCTGTGATGCGTTGCCACTGG
The DNA here is from genome assembly GCF_016545835.1 of Crotalus tigris. Classification (NCBI taxonomy): domain Eukaryota; kingdom Metazoa; phylum Chordata; class Lepidosauria; order Squamata; family Viperidae; genus Crotalus; species Crotalus tigris. The sequence goes on along the minus strand of NW_024098297.1, from coordinate 105,962 downwards.
TTCAGTTCACCTCCACGCTGTACTTTTACACTTTTTAACACTTTTTTTTAGAGTGCTTTTCAACCCATCCTAAGTGTACCACCTGCCAGGTGCCAATGTACCACCAGTGTTACATGTACCACTGGTTGAAAAGCCCTGCTCTAGATGAATGGCAGGGATAGAATTGCTCTTCTCCCATCTAGTTTTAATGTAAATGTCTTACATTAATTACTTTATGTCACTATTGTTTTATTGTAATACTGAAATTGTATGTAGAGAGCTTCAAGCTATTTTGTAAGAAATATTATATTTGCTTGTTGGCTTGTTAACCACTCAATAGTATGAGAGGTATAGAACAAAGTGAAACAAACCAGATATAATACAACAATAACATAATAATACAAAATAAATGTATAGTGTCAGATCCCAAGAACCAAGAAAAACATGCAGAATTATTTCTGGGCAGTTTCCTTTATTTGTTCCTTGTCTACAGATAAAAATCTTGCCGAACTAAACAACTGTTTGTATCACTGTAGATTTACGCCGAGAATTGGTAGGGAGGAACATTCTTTATTTCTCCTGACCAAACTATCTAAGCTTCACTGTCTCTTTGCTCTCTGTAATGCAGCTCCTCCCTCCTGGGAATCCAGACTACATTCCACCACAACATGTACAGAGGGAGGCCTGTGTGCCAATCAGCTGAAGGATGGTTTGACTATCTTTTTTAATACAGAGATGGAAAGTATAATCAGAAGCTCTAAAGTAACATGAGACATAATATGGACCACTACAAATGTCTATCACCTCCTCCAAGTCCCAAAAAACTCAGATAGAGAAGTGAGCTCATAATTGATCTTGAGATGTCTAAATTGCTTAAAAGAAATAAATAGATCTGCCTGATATCCAACTTCAGTTTATGGGACTGACATATTTCATGGAATCATAGAATCATAGTGTTGGAAAGGATTTGGAGTTCTTCTAGTCTAAGGCCCTGTCCAAGTGAGAGGTCCTTATAACATCTTGGACAACTGGTTGTCCAATTTTTTTCTTGGAAAACCTCCAGCAATGGAGCACCTGCAACTCTGAGAGGCAAGTGTTCCATTGATTAATCATTCTTACTGTCAGGAAATCCCTCTTTACTTCCAGGTTGAATCTCCCTCTGATTTATATTCTGTCTCCTTCAGGAACTTCAGAAATGCTGTTGAAGCCTAGCCAGTTGCTCAACCCTTGTTTTATGCATCTTTCTTTCTTTCTTTCTTTCTTTCTTTCTTCCTTTCTTTCTTTCTTTCTTTCTTTCTTTCTTTCTTTCTTTCTTTCTTTCGTTCGTTAGAAAACTTCTAACTTTCTTTCTTTCTTTCTTTCTTTCTTTCTTTCTTTCTTTCTTTCTTTCTTTCTTTCTTTCTTTCTTTCTTTCTTTCTTTCTTTCTTTCTTTCTTTCCCCTGTCAGATCAGGAAGAGAATCTGAGGGAAGGAGGGGGAGATCTGACTTATAAATAATGGAGAATACTGGTAAATATCACAGCATGATAATGGCACAAGAAGGGGGAAGTTAGAAACCAAATAGTTTTTAATTTTTTTCTTGTTTCTGTTTTTCCTTTTTTTAATATGCAAAACCAACAGTAAGTAGCAATATAGTGGAGACTTTAGTATTACGTACTAAGCTTTAGCATATAATAAATGGTTTAATGTATTTTGCAATTGTTCCTCAATGCCACATTTAGCTCTGGATGTAAAATCTAAGCAACTTTCTATTTATCAACATTAATATTTTAGAAACTATAGTTAATATTGACATCCACCTTTTTTTCCTCTATATTTTCCTCAAATCATTGGAGTGTTAATAATCTCCAGTCCATGTTGTATAATTACCACCGTATTCAAACAATTCAATGTATCATTTTTGTTTTAAAAAAATACTACTTGTGTTCCATAATAATACAATAAAACATTTTAAAAAGAGAGATTTAAACCAACAACTCCACCAGATAATCCCCAAGGAAGCCACTGAGCTCCTTCACACCACCAAGAGCAACAGAGCTTATGCAGCCCTTGACCCAAATGCCTGGGGAATGAGCCAGCTCTTCAATGCCTTGCAAAAAGCTAATGGCTCTTGAGTTGCAGCAAAGAACAACTTGTTTTCCTTTTGCTGCTGGTCAGTATTCATTTAAGAACAAACAGTGGTCATACCGGAAAGTGTCATAAAAGCCAGCTATCTAAAAGGATCACCTTTTTGTATTATGTAGGCTTCTCCAGTAACTGAATCCTTCTTTTGAAACTGTTGTTATGAGCATCTTTCTCTTGAGGTTGAGGAGATGATGACCAAAAAGAAATTCATTTAATTGATGACAATGAACTGAGGAAAATTTCTTCCAAAAATGCCTTTTCTTTTTTTATAACTAGGCTTTTTGAAAACATTGGCTGAGTCAATTAAAAAAAAATTTTTTGAAGTTTAAATCTTTTGAGGTTTAAAGGTTGTATTGTAGCTCAGTGGTATCATTAGCAATGTTTTACTTCCATGTTGCTTAAGAGGTGTCATTGTTTTCCACCCCGTTCAACATGTTTCATTGTCATCAATTAAATTATTCCTTCTTTTATCATTGACTAAATGGGTAATTTGGACTGAGTAAACAGAAAAGAATGAGCATTGCTTGTAATTAACCTTTTGAAAATTAGAACATCCTGCTACAGCAGGCAGATTTGATTTTATATTTAGCATTTTTTTATCATTTTGTTTTGTATTGAAAAAAAGAAACATCCTCTAAAGAAAGAAACAAGGAAGATGGTTTTTCTCAGTATGCTTTGCGTCCTGAAGATGATGGACAGATCACCCAGGGCGTATAATCTTGTCCCACTTTCATGACATAATTTTCTTAGAGGTTTTAATTATTATTAGAAGGCTTGCCTGTAGGCATTATTTTAAGAATTCACATGCTTGCTTGCAAACAATTTTGAAAATGGGGGTCCAGGCTGACAATTTAATCTTAAAACACTACATGTCACCATCATTCTTGCTTGAAGGACACATGATTGATACTGCAAATAAGCGTGGGCACTCTTTCTAAACAATTTTGCACAAGTGGGGTTTACCGATCGTGCCAGGTACCATATGACAAGCTATCATGGTTACTAGTATATAATGTAGTTTGTTAGTTGCATAGTGTTGAGTAATCCTTGTGAATGTAAAAGTTAGCTGAAAATTTAAATAGAAAGTTTTGATTTTTGACTTCAAAACCCATTGAAACAGAGATCCAAATGTGCTAGGTGCCTCATGTCATTGTTATGCAGATAAATGACAGAAGTTACATCAGTTGTGTGATGACAGACATGATATCCCTTTCCAAGGAGGTCCGTGGGAGAATGGGCAAAATTACATATCACAAATGTACCATCTTATGGACCAGAGGTGGTAGGATTTTAATCCCACCACACTTTGTATTGAAAAGAAAAGCTAGAGGGGAATAAAAACTAAAATTATTATAACATTTAGCTTAACAGGTGGGTTTTTGGGGTCTCTAGAAAATTTTGTCATATGCCTTTTGTTGTTATTAAATATTGATAGGAAACATGTGACTCTATGAATCAGTGACCTGATTCACTGCATGGCAAGACTTTTCCCTGCCTGAAAATACATGTTTGGCAAAGCCTGTACCGTGAAGAGAGTGCTAGACACGTTCCAGACATCTGTCCAGGCATGGGGAGTGACATGTAGCTCAGGCTACATGTGAAGGGCTAATCAGTGCAGCTCAAGTTTTGTGCAGGCTGGGTAGACAGCTGAAAGCCACAGTAAATGTTTTTGTGGGAAACAAGGACCGGAACAGAAAAAACAATTGTCATGTCACATACTTAATGAGATGGGGTTTTAATTTGCTCTTTGAAGACATTTGGGGAATTTAAAACTTTGATTTATGATCATTAAGTTTAGCTACCTTTCAAAATTATGACAGGGTTGAAAAAAGTGACTTACAATAGGTCCTTGTCTCAGTGTCCCCACGGTCATGTGATCGCCACTTGAAAACTTCCCAGCTGACTTCCAACAAGCAAAGTCAGTGGGGGAAGATGGATTCGCTTAATGACTGAAGCAGAAAGGGCTGTAAAATTGAGCATGTTCTCATGATGATTCACTTAGTGACTGCATCGTTTAACTGTGTAAGGTCGAGTTCCAGTTGTGGTTGTAAGTCCAGGACTACCTTCACAGCTTCCCATAAGCCAAATTTGACATCCACAAAGTTTTCTTGGCAAAAGTATAAAAAGGATCTGCTTTTGCCGTCATCTGAGGTGGGTGTAGTTTTGTCTTTCCATCTACCTAGCCTCCTGAAACTCTCTGGTAGTGTCCCATCTAAGTTTTTTTTAGATGCATTTTATTAGATGCACTGGACGTTTTTAAGAAGAGACTGAACAACCATTTGTCTGAGATGGTATAGGTTCTCCTGCTTGAGCAAGGGGCTGAACTACAAGACCTTCAAGGTCCCTTCCAGTTCTATTCTATTCTATTCTATTCTATTCTATTCTATTCTATTCTATTCTATTCTATTCTATTCTAGCATTGTTTATTAGTTTGTTGGCTGAATGCTGCCACTTATTGCGAACATTGTCCACTGAGTCCATTTCAATAGCAGAAAAAATAACTTCTATTTATAAACTAAATAGGAAATTAAGAAATCTGCAAGCGGATTATTAACTGAAATAGATCTGTATCTCTGGTTGAGGTCTCCTCGGTTTGTGGAGAAGTTAAAAAGGGAGAATTCAGTCACAAACATTTGTGTTATGTCATACAGCTAGGTGTGCATTTCCCCCCCATTTTTCTTGTAATAATATACAGGTAGTCTTCAACTTATGACAACAATTAAGCCCAAAATTTCTGTTGTTTTATTGAGTTATTTGTTAAGTGAATTTTTCCCCATTCATGACCTTTCTTCCCACAGTTGTTAAGTGAATCCCTGCAGTTCCTAAGTTAATAACACAGCTGTTCAGTGAAGCTGGCTTCCCCATTGACTATGTTTGTCAGAAGGTTGCAAAAAGTGATCACATGATTCTGGGACATTGCAACCATCATAAATGTGAGTCAGTTATCAAGCATTCAAATGTAAATCACATGACCATGGGGATGTTGCAATGGTCATAACTGTGAAAAATGGTCATAAGTCCCTTTTCTCAGTGCCATTGTAACTTTGAATGGTCACTAAGCAAAATAAGTTGTAAATCGAGGATTATCTATAACAGACATGTCAAATTCGCGATGTCGCGCAACATATCAGGACAGTTTTGACATTGCCGGCAATGGGGTGGGCGCGGCTTTCACAAACTGGTATTTCACAAAGAGTCCAGTAGTGTGTGAAGTCAAACAACCCCTTTGTGGCACTTGAATCAGATTTGCAGAGCATGTTACTTTACTGTTAGGAGAGCGATAGTTGTGAAAAAGATATACAGGGAAAGCTAATTTTTAAAGTGGTGTATTTGTGCAAAAATATCTGTGAATAAATGGCAGAACTATTTCTCTGGTTTTTTTTCTATTTATGTTTCATTATTTAAACAAGTTGTGGTCTCTTTTCTACTAACTATTTTTGGTTACAAGGCAGTTTGTGCAAAAATAGATTGATCTTCAGTTCTATGCACATACAAAGAGGGAGGGGAGGAGAAACCCAATGAAATCCACAGCACATGCTTTGGTTCATATAAATAGGCTTTCAATCAGGGTGGACATAACATATCACATCCTAGGGTTTTTCAGTAAATAAACCCATTCTCGGTGGTTTGTGATTTGGTCAAACCACTCTTTCTTGCTCTTCTCCTATTGTTAATTTTAAGTTACCATTAAAAGATATTTTAGCAACAAATGAAAATAACATATTATCTATATGCATTTGGGTAACAATTTGTGTCTTTGAATCATTAAGCTTTTTCTTTTTTGTATTATTATTCAAGTTATTAATAATTAGGGTTTTTTTTTACAAAGCAGCATAAAAATCTATATTAAAATAATATGTGGAAAAATAATCATTTATATTGCCTTGTACTTATAAAACCTATCTCAGAATGTATCCAAAGAAATATCTGGTTCATATTCAAACAAATAAAAGGTTTATGTGACAGATTCTGGAATGCTAATCATAGCTAAATTAGAAGGTAAACTGATCCCAAAGAAAACCCTCTTTTCCCTTACTAATTATTAGCTACTTTCATCATTTCCTTCAAGCATTATAATGTTGAAATACTTGCTGATGGAACAAAGTCCTTTAAGTAAGTGCTCAATGATTATTTAATCAGAACTATAGATACTACTCTAAATACATTCTGGATGTTTTGTTCTATTTTTATGGTAAGGAATGTCTGGAATAGTGCCAGCATTGTTAGACTGACTTTCTAATCTGATTCATTCTGTACTAAGCTGTGATGTGTTTAAGCAAGGTTTCGCTTGGGATCTATCCTAGGCCAGAAGCAAATAAATCACACTTTGATTTACCACAAAATATAAAAACCTGTGTTTGTTGAGTAAAATACATTCAGGTTTTAGTTTAGCTCAGTGCTGTTTGTTTTGTAAGTCTGTGTTATAACTTGTGGGTAGCAATGGAAGGAATATTATATGGGGCATGCTCAGAACATTACTCTACGTTGTTAAGTTCAAGTACAAATAAAGAAGAGATAAGCACAGATATAAACTTCTCCAAAGCATCACGTCAGTGTTTCAGACATTGATTTTTAGTTGTGCATCTCTTCTCTCTTTCCCCTGCTTTGCTCATTATTAAGCTATTACTATAAAACATTATAAATTAAGGTGTAATTCATAAAATGACAGGTGCAGAGGAATTTGCCAGAAGAAGGAGGTGAATAATACATTATTCTTTATAATAGAGATATCGTATTTTCTTTCATTTTCTTCTCTTCCACTTTGTCTTCTTCCTTCTCCTCCATGATCATGTCATCCATGGGCTTTGGCACACTGGGGGTGCTTCTGAAGCAAGTATTGTGAAATATATAGAATTTATTCCTTGCTGATGTAAGGAAAATGGCATTTCAAATATTGTGGTTATTTACAGCTGTACCATTTAATAAAAATAATTCACCATGGTCTGCTCATGGACTTTTAAGTTGGCTGAAGGGAACTACAGTATATATTTCTTTGTTAGTATTCAATGTAGAAAGTGGCCACTATTTCATACATTCTTTTAAACCATGGAGATGAATATCTAATAACAGTGAAAAGGAAGGGGGGCTCACCTCTGTTAATAGAGAAACTCTTTGTGAGCTTTGACAAGAATGGCTTGGAAATTTTGGATTTGCTTTTATGTTCCAGCACACACTTCCATGGACCTTTTGGTGGGTTGTTTAATTTCTCAATTAATTTCTAGATGAGGCTACTCTGACATTTATAGATAATATCAGCATAAACACAGTAAAAGGTAGGTGGTTGGATGCTGTTGATCTAATGACTACCCTGGAGAGTGGAAAAATAAATGCCACAGCAGTTACCAGAATTATGCACCAACCCTATGACATTAGTTTCATAGCATAAAGAAGAATTGTTTTTAAAACTTTCTGTTTTCAGGAACGCTTTTATTGTATCATTTTTCTTCAACCCCCATTCACTTATATCTCACCTATTTTGGGGGAGCTGAAGGCAACACATACAGTATTATCACTGTTCTCTCCACTCTCCCCCCAGTGACAGTACTGTGGTTGAGTTAGATAATGATGTGTCCCAAGTCATCCAACAGACTCATGTAGGGTAGACTTAAGCCTAGATCTTCTTGATAGCAAAATCAACAGTTTAACCACCAGAGCCTATTATACTCCAAAAGCAATAGATATCAACCCACCAATCCACATAGTCAGGGGAAAATTGTGATATATCAGATTCTTGATATATGGTCTATATAGCCATACAACACACCTAAGATTTATATCTGCTGGATACAACTTCCTATGTTGTAGGGGAAAGTGGAAGTAAGAATTCAAAACGGGATTTTTTCCAAGAGTGGATATTATTTATTGATAAATCTTACTTTAAGCTGTAATACTTTTTTTCCTGCCCCTGCAAGAAACTGGATCAGAAACAACAGTACTTATCCCTTTGGGACCCTGAAAAAGTAATGAGAGAAGTAGATTTATGATGTTCTGTAAAATGTTAAAACTGAGCTTTAAATTCTCCAATCTCAGATAACTTAGTATTAGTAATACAACTACATTTACTCTTTCTTGCACACCAAAAGTTTCACTTTTCTAAAAGAAGAAAATACTGTTTGTGTTAATTACAGGCATCTTTGAAAATCACCTATCAATAAAGAAAAAGAAGAGAATATGAGAAAAATGCTTTTTCTAGTTCTGTGAAGGGAATAGATTATTGAAAATATAATCCATTTCAGTGCAGACTTTCCCCTCTGGCTTTCGATCAGTTACCTATTTCACGAAATTAGAGACACATAGATTTTCATTATTATTATAAAATGTATTAGCCTGGGTTCTTTTTATCTTAAGCAACTTAACATAATGCTCTTTTCATGACTTTGTTTTCCTCTTTCTCTTTTGATGGGGGAAAAAAATTCCCTAATTCTATTTCCCCCTCCTACACTGCCTTTTTCAAATAGCAATAATTTCCCCAGGACTGAATGGCTGCCTTCTTGCTGTATTGTAACTGATGATGGAATTGTCAATATCAGCATGTGGCACAAGCTTACGTGAATTCATGTTTAGAAATTGACAAAAATGTATAAGTACTATTTGACTGAACATCAAAAGAGAAAAGCTCTTGTACTCCAGCGTTTATATGGCATGTGGCATCTTTGTCAATAAGAGTCTGGGATTCTTCAGAACCTCTGTTAATTGGCCTGTAATAGCACAGCATCCATCCTCAGAAATTGGTTTTGCGATTACCTACTTTCAAGAAGACTTTTCAATCCTGAGATACTCAGGAAGACATGCACCCCAGGTTCCAACCTTTGGGGAAATGGTAGGTATGTTTGCAGTTTTGAGAGCACACCATGGGCACTTACCTAAAATGGCTTTCCTGCTGGGTAAATTCAATCACAAAACATGTTTACCAGAAGATTAGCTGCTACTGTCCCCTCTGGCCTCCCCAAATAATCCCTACCACTGAGTCCATCTCTTTTGTGGGGACAGGTAGGCACAGTTCCAGAAGAAGTAATGAAAGGAAAGTCAGAGGAGAATATGGGTAGTGCTTGATAATATGACAAGTGTTAAGGAAAAAGGGCCCCATTAGGAAACAGAAAAATAAGAGTTGCGTCATGGATTTATGGCTCTGTGGCCTCTTTGTAAATTCAGGCTTACTTCCTTGAATAGTAGCATTTTAAGGAGCAGTGCGAGACTTCACACGAGGTATTGCTATCACAGTAGAATTATCTGGGTCACAGAAGAAAAGAAGGTTTTACATGCAGTAAATAGAATGATGGAGTCCATGAGCAATTAATTTATCTCCCAATATATGGCTTAATGTAATACTATTAGTGATATGATTTATTAGATCAATAATATATCAAACTTTTACTCTGATATTTAAACAAATAATCTATTTACATCATGAGAAAGTATTCCTCCTCTTTGAAATGCAAGTACTGTGCAATGGTTAAGAATAATATACCCTGCTCATACTCACTTGGCAATGAAAATTTCTCCTGTGTCCATGAAAAATCTACCTCACATATTATGTACATGTATACCCATAATGATATTAGTAATATACTCAAATGGAGAAGAGTTAATTCTGGTGGAATGCTTGCCAAATGGTCGTGCGTTCTCAAGATATAGGATCCAATCTGGATTGGTCACCGGGATCATAGGTTTAGTCTTCCAAACCTTTCGACTCACCCTGTAGCCCATCCTCAAGCTGTATTAAAAATGTGTGATTTCAGTAGTACATGAAAACATTGTGTGGCTTCACTGCTTCATTGACTTGAGGAAGAAAAATGCCATTTCCATTTTTAGGACTAGGCAGCCTATTTGTAAGTATGAGTTGTCCATAAGTCAGATGTTCTTAACTCAGAGACTACCTGTACACAAAATCCAGTTCTCAAAGCACAATGCAACATGGGGTATTAGAGTTGGGGAAAATTAAGTTATAATCCAGAACACCTGGAGAGCATTGAAGAAGACTATTGTTAATTCTGAATCTGAGTAAGCTTCTTTAGTTTCTTATCACACTTCTGCTCGAGTATGCAAGAGAAAAATTGATAGCATTAGCAACCATTTCCAGTTTTTTGTTTCTGTGAATCTAGAGACACATTTTAATCTACATTAGGCTCTTGAAATACCAGCAGGTGTCCAGATCTCTGGCTGACATATCACAAAACAATTGATTCATTAAATATGTTGAATGTCTCAAACAAAATGCAGAATTTTAATGACAATTTCTTAGCATCCTACATCTCCAGAATCCACAAATATAAAACATCAGAATTTATATCCAGATGAGTAGATTAACATTAGTGCAAGAAAGTTGTTTTCAATTATATACATGCATGCATACTTATATGTATACATACATACTTATTTGTGTGTATAATGCTAATTTACATATACATTCTCCTGATTCTCATGTGTATACTGTGCTTAATATTTATGCAGATGAGCCTTATTCAACTTGATGCTCTCAAGTTGACCTGGATTTCAGTTCCCATAGTGCCTTTTTCACCAGGACAGAGAAGATTAATATAGATTGGTAGTAATCACATTAACTGTAGATAAGTATATAACTATCTATTGTTTGAGCTTATGTCATTAGAGTCTTTCTTTGCATAAAAAGATTTTTTAAGTGCTGATTATACAGAACCATTTGTTCAGTGATCATTCAAAGTTATGATGGTGTTGAATGAATGATAATTATGAAAGGTCCTTGAAATTATGTCTCCATTGTCACGTGATTAACATTTGGGTGCTTGGTAGCCTACTGCATTTGAGACTACAGCACGTATTTCAACATTCTCCACCTCCCTGATGTCCCTGTGGCTTTCTCACAAAGGTTCAGCAGTTCCTTGGCCAGGTGTGCCCCATTAGAGCAGGAGGAAGAAGATGGTGAAAATCAGCTGAGGGTGGTGGGCGGGTGGCAGGGGGTAGGCGGTAGAATCCAGGGTGGCCAAAATGACAGACATGGAAGAGGGGGGATAGTGGGAGGAATTGAAGTGGAGGGAGGTGCAGCAGGGCAGGAGAAGTGTCCTTGTCTAACATAGTGCAGTCCTGACCACAACCAGGACTACCGGAACTGCTGTCTCTAAGTGGTGCGGTCCTGTGATGTTTTTGCTTAACAACTACTTTGCTTAACAGTTGCATTAGAATTGTTAAATGAGAACTGCCTGTCCCTTTGCTACCAGTGAATCAATTAAAATTTATCTGTTGGATGTTCAGGACATTGAAACTGAACACTGCTTAAAGCCTTTAAATACAGCTCATTTGATGAAGGCTGCCGATTGATCTGAGAATCCCAGTAGGACTAACTTCTCAGACTTATTTAAACATTGTCCTTTAGCTGTAAATAGAACCAGTTGTAAAGTAGCACAGAGAATCCATAAGTTAGAATTCTATTACATTATTTATACAGTAGGTTCTGTGTTGAGAATATGTTCTTTGTTTAAGACAATATGGGGATGTTCTTAACAGAACTTTGATCTTTCCTATGCTGCCTATATGATCCTGCTATGTCACATGATTACATGATGTTCCAGGAAAGAGAGGTCTCTTTGAAGAGTCCCTTATTTCTGTAAATAAACTCCACTTGTACTTTATAAAAAGTAAATCATTGGTTAGAATGAAAAGCCTAAATTTGTCCCAAGTGAAAACCATGACAGAAAATCATCCAAAACTTTATCTCAAATTTTCTTCATCACATTAAAACGGTCCCATGATTAAAAAAAAGGGGGGGTACAATTGGAGACAAGCAAATTCTGGAGTAAAAGTAGTAGATTCAGTGTTACATTAAAGTCCCTGCAATTTTTTTTCTCTAAGTGCAAAAGAAACCTCGGGGTAATAAATCTGAAATGCCCCCTGGGTGGCAACAAAGTGATATATTTTGCTGTCCTCTAATGATTGTTGGGATTTTGCAGCTCAGATTATAATCCTACAGTATATTAGAAGTGGAGTTTCATTTTCGCACCAATAAAGTATTGGGACATAATAAAATACATAATCAGGGTGTCCACTCACCTGTATGTTTATCAATCTGTTTTGAAGGAAACTGTTGCACAATCTACCTTGCCAAAGTAAGGTCACTGGCCCTTGGCAAAACTTGAGAAATCATTAAAAAAAAAATCCAATCATGAAAATTCAAGCAGAGGCTTCTTAAGGATACAACACTTTATTTTCGATCAAAATAAGTCCTGGGTGGGAACACAATCTAAATACTGGCAGCGTTGCGTTCAGAAGTGCCACATGTTGGAAAGTTAGTAGCATTGCTTTATAAACTTTGTTAGCCAATGAAAATCAACAACAGAGCCATTACATTATAAGGAAGACATCAATCATTCCTGTGCACTCCCTTGGGGTAGAGGGGAACTAACACATACAGAGGCATTTGCACATCAGCATACCCACACATTCACTTCTATTACAACTGCTTGCATAAACAATTTCACATACAGCTATTTCATTTCATGCTTTCTGCAGGCAAACTAATAATTTTCTTTTGTTTGTTTTTAAATAAGGCCTTTTTGTTTGTTGTTATTAGAGGGTCTTGCGCCTCTCCCAATTCTTGCTATGTCTAGTCTAGTGAAGAGAAGGACGAGGGGGGACATGATAGCAGTGTTCCAATATCTCAGGGGCTGCCACAAAGAAGAGGGAGTCAAGCTATTCTCCAAAGCACCTGAAGGCAGGACAAGAAGCAACTGATGGAAACTAATCAAGGAGAGAAGCAACCTAGAACTAAGGAGAAACTTCCTGACAGTTAGAACAATTAATCAGTGGAACAACCTGCCTCCAGAAGCAGTGAATGCTCCAACACTGGAAGTTTTTAAGAAGAGACTGGACAGCCATTTATCTGAAATGGTATAGGGTTCCCTGCCTGAGCAGGGGGTTGAACTTGATGCCCTCCAAGGTTCCTTCCAACTATTTTATTATTATTACTATTATTATTATTATTATTATTATTACAAAACAACACAGAAACACATATACATATATACCATTAAGACAACATTTCCAGGCCTGTTGCTTGTCCTCCAAGAAGTGAGAAAAATCAAGAGATGATTCCAATCAAACGTGTGATTCTTGAGGGCTCTTAACCACCTCTTACTTTTCTCACCTTTCCAAGTCCAAGCTTAATGTTCTGGATGGCCAAATATTTAAGAAACACATCAGTTTGGGGTTTGAGGCCAAAGCAGGCCTCTCTTTTTAATTTAGCAAATTCAAAGGACAGTGTAGAAGGACCAAAACAGAATGTTGAATTTGGGGCCCTACGGGGAGGGGAAAACTGCAGAGAGAAGCCTCCTTTCTTCCCATCTGACAATAGGGATGGTTTCCGAAGACAGTAGATGGCACCATTGTATAACAGAAAAAAAATTGTCCGTCCAAAGAGCCAGATGAGAGAGAAAAAACTTACAGTTCTTTGATTTTTTTTTCTTTTCTTCCATGGCTGAAGTTGTTAAAAAGATAAGCTGGCCAAACGGAGATGCACAAAGTTTTTCAACTGTGCTTTCTTTAAAATTATTTTTACTGCCACAATTTCAGTGCTTTCCAATGGTCTAACATGCAGCCTACTTGAAACATGGCTCCTCCTCTTCCCTAAACATGGGTTCATTTGCTCAGTGCAAATGAACAATTTCCAAGAGATTTTTTTGGACCTTTCCTTTGGTTCAGGGTCAGCCATGCCCTCTCTTATGCAGGAATCCCTACAGGGGGTTTCCTTAACAGACACCTATTTCTATCACGTTGCAGGCAACTAAATACCTGCATTCCAGGCATTTCACACAAACACACACACACACACACACACACTCACTCCCCCAACCTCCTCCTCACTCCAGAATGTTTGTTTCTACTTACCAAATTCCTCCTGTATTCTCATCTCCTCCTATTCTCACTGGGATGAGATGGAAGCCTCTTTCAACATTTGGGTCCAGACAATCTCAGGTCTGCTGGCAGCTAGCCAGTTCAAAAGTCATCAGACACAAAGGGTCTGGGAGCATTCTTGACATTCTTGATCCTGCACCAGTTTTCCTGGATGTCATAGCTGAAGGTTGTGAGTCACAACAGGACTTATTTACAGAGGTCCTAATGAGGAACCATCTTGAAGAAAAAACATTCAAGTCCTTGTTCAGGTACCAAATATGTAAAGTCACTGGCCCTTGGCAAAACTTGAGAAATCATAAAAAAAATCTAATCATGAAAACTCAAGCAGAGACTTCTTAAGGATATAGCACTTTATTTTCAATCAAAATAAGTCCTGGGTGGGAACACAATCTGAACACTGGCAGCATTGCGTTCAGAAGTGCAATCCTTGGAAAGTTAGTAGCATTGCTTTATAAACCTTGTTAGCCAATGAAAATCAGACAACAGAACCATTACATTATAAGGAAAACATCAATCATTCCTGTAGACTCCCTTATTCCCTCCTTCAGTACGTCCCATCCATGTACATGTTTCCCACACTTGCATGAAATTTGTCCCTGACACAAACGCTGGTTACAGAAGCGAGATAGCAATAGTTAGGCTAAACAATTTTTTTTTGTTCCAGTTACAGGATTCTTCACCGACATGCATAGAGCAATCAATATGGGTTAGGAGATGGACTATGATGGAAAGCCCTTATCATTCAGACAAGTCTCCCTTAGAAGCTGGTGGAAATAACAGCAAATGTATTTGATTTACTTGAAAGAACTAAGGCTATAAATATGATAAAAATTTCACTTATAATTCTTAGCATCCACACATTCCATTCCACTGTAAAATCTGTGGCAACATAGGCAGTCTTCTGGGATCTACTATTTTTATTAGAACTCCTCCAATTAGAGTTAGACACACTCTACACACTGTGTATTAAGTCAAGCTGCCTAAATAGTGTGAAAAGTATCATCAGAGCTTCTAACAACCTATTCCTGTTGCTCAAAATAAAAAGTTCGAAATCCATCCATGACTTATCTAAATTTATTTAGAGAGATCTAGTTATTTCCAATCAACACCCCAGTTTCCTCATTTTATATGTTTACTTTGCTGAGAATGTCTTTCCTAAAAGAAATGCTGAGCAAAGTAGAACTTGATAACAGCATCTGGGCCATTACCACCCTAAATTAGCATTAGCCATGTCTTCATCGGGTGAAAATCTGGGCTTGCTGTAACTTTGCAGAGCTGAGGAATGGCTCTTGACATATTAGAGCCCAGGTGCAACATAAATAATAACATTTTGCTCTTCTTTTTTCCACCCTTCTGATGACCTCCAAGGTCCCTTCCAACATTATTATTATTATTATTATTATTATTATTATTATTATTATTATTATTATTATCAGGGTGAAGCAGGGGCGGCCAGGACCAAAGAAAGCCCCTCCAGCGGCAAACATGGCTGTTGCACAGTGACAGTGGAGCCTTTCGCTGTCATTCCCCTTGGCTCCGAAACAGTAGAGAGGGACAGGGTAAGGTGACTGAGCCTCCCCCACCCATCCTCTGTAGCATGGCAGTCTGGCTCAGGAGGAGAGTGAAAGGGAAGAGGAGGATGGGCAGATGGGTCATTGAATAGGTGGGGGGAGGTTGCCGACTGGGGAGTGGCCTGGCTGCAGGGGCCCTGAGGTGTGAGGGGCAGCTCCACCCCCTCACCTGCCTCACCTCACTTCATAGTGGTGGTACCATTGTGGCAGCGAGCAACCAGATGGTGGGAAAGAGTGAACGGGCTTTTAACTATGGCTTATTTTTAGGGTAGGGCTTATATTAGACACACAGCCAAAAAGTCAAGCTAGGGCTTATTTTCTTGGTGGGTCTTATTTTGGGGAAAACATGGTAATAGTCTTTAAATCCCTTCCTTTCTTCTCACATTAATGGTATCACCCTTGCTACTGAAGAGTAATTTAGATAACCCACAACATTATAGCTCCCCACAGAAAACTAATTCATTAAAGAAGTATAGGCAATATGTTGCATTTGTTTGATATTTTCTAGCAATTGTTCTCTGCTGATGACTGTGCTTTTGAAAGTAAAATTGAAAGTAAGATTTCCCCCCAGGGAATATATAAAAGGTCTGTCTATTAAGGATGTGCCAAGAATCTGACAAATCTTCAAAAAATACTAAACAGAATAGCCATAGAACTGATTTTCAAGCTGTCTTCTTCAAAGGATTTTTTCTATGTCATTCACTAAGTAATTGGTTCAGTTTTCATGCTGATCAAGCCTAATGAGTCACAATATTCTTTGTTAAATATCTATTTTGGTATATTATGTGCACACACACACACACACACACACACACCCCACAAAATGCCTACATATTATTCCAATATATGTTCAAAGAAGTAAATGAAAAGGGAGCTATGATAATAAATCAGTGAGAATCACTCATTTCCAAGAAGATGTTATTGAAAAGTATTTCAGGACAATTATGATTTTAAATGAAGTACAGGTTTGAAAATCCAAAAAGATGACAGTCCCTTTCTAAAAGAGCCCATGGATACACATAGGACTGGGACAATCTTGAAAATCTGCATCCTCTCTGCAATAAATCTTGGAGTTTATCCAAACAACTTGTAAAATTGCTACCTGAGGCAACTAAGTGTTGGTGGGTATTCTTTTTTTTTTATTGAGAATTTTTAAAAGTTTTTACAAATAACAAAAAAGAACAATAAAAAAACAAAAAAAAAAACCAAAACAACCCTCACCCAAACCCTCCCAAACCACCCCCTCCATCCCCCCCCCGAGCTTCCCAGAGCTGAATATAGGCTTAATTAAAATTTTAAGAAACCTAAACAAGTTTTAACAACTTATAAAATAGTTAATAATAAAATATAAGTGACATAAACATTAAAAAGAAAAAATACTTAAAAAGGAAAAAAGAAAAGAAGAAAGAAAGAAAGAAAGAGGAAAAAATAGGAAAAAGAAAAAAAAGAAAAAAAGAGAAAACAATCCATAAAATATCAAAAATTATATACAAGTTATAAAAAAGCTAAATGATATTTTTTATATCCAATTTATGTTGTGTAAAATTTATCCATTTTTCCCATACAACAAAAAATTTCTCTTGCGATTGCTCCTTTAAAAAAGCCGAAATCTTTGCCATTTCCGCCAAATAGGAAACTTTAAAAAACCACTCTTGCAAGGTAGGCAAAGATTCCTTCTTCCAATATTGCCCTACTAACAGCCTTGCGGCTGTAATCAAATTCAACATCAATATAACCTCCTTAGCATCACAATCATTAACAATACCTAACAAAAACAATTGTGGAGTAAATTTTACCCTCTTTCTAAAAATTCTTTGAATATTCCACCATATCTTAATCCAAAAAGCTTTTATATTTTTGCACGACCACCAAATATGATAATAGGTGGCATCCAAACAGCCACATCTCCAACATTTAGGCTGTAAATCAGGGTACATAAGAGACATTTTTTGTGGATCAAGGTGCCATCTGTAAAACATTTTATAAAAATTCTCCCTTAAGTTCTGGGCTTGTGTAAATTTAACATTCCTCACCCAGATAATTTCCCAGGTATCCAGTGGGATTGGATCCCACCAAAATTTTGTGCCCATTTAATCATACAATCTTTGATTAATTCAGATTCTGAATCCAATTCCACTAGAACCCCGTAGATCCTCTTAATGTGAGTTTGTCTTTGATCCTTTACTTGTTTAAAAAGATTTTCATCTTCTCTAAGCCAGCCCATATTACAATCCATCTTCCATCTGTCTACTAATTGTCTATATTGAAACCATGAATAGGTAATATTTTCATGTACTAAATCTTCCAAAGATTTTAACTGCCAATTTTGACCATCCCATCTAAGTAATTGTGTGTAAGAAACCCTATCCATTTTAACTCCTCTCCTTATCCCCTCTATTGCATGCCAAGGTATAGCCCATAAAGGTATTTTAAAATCACTCTTATAATACTTCCTCCAAACCCGAAGTAAAGAGATCCTTATAATATGTGATTTAAAAACTCGATCCACTTTTTTATTAAAAATTACGTAGGCATGCCATCCAAAAAGTAAATCCCAACCCTCCAGATGGAGTATTTCTACATTTGTTAAGTTTACCCAATCACTAATCAATGTTAAGGCCACAGCATCATAGTATAATTTCAAATTCGGCACCTTGAGTCCACCGTGTTGGTGGGTATTCTGAGGGGATTCTATGACCATAGAGTTCACTCACAACAGCTGCCAGAGTAGCTGTTAACAGGAGACTGCTGTCTTGGCCACCCAGAATCTCATTTCTGTGATAAGGAATTTATAGCAAAAATCATGGAGACAAAACCAAAAGCTATTCTTGTAGTGTTGTTAAACATGTTTTCTTTCAATCCTGGGCAGTTGGTCTTTAAAACTAGTGTATATCTTACCTGTAGGTGAGTCACAGTGTACAAGGGCTGATCCAAAAAACTCTTTTAGTTTGGTATGATACAAATCAAGATCAGGGCTTTATGTGAAGCAAAGGCGGTTCATCAGAATGAAGCTTCAGCATCTTAAGGTTGAAACATCTCTCTGTATGCAATGCTGACTTTCAGTTAAACCATTACAAAAAAGTGAAAGTCCTCTTTGGAGTTCTTTTTTGAATTCTCTTTACCATTAAATTACAAATGGAATAAAAAACCATACTCTTTGAACTTTTAAGAAAAGCATGCTGCAAATAATTGGAAAAAAAATATCCAAGAAATTAATGCTACTGTCTTACAGAACATATCTTCAGGAAACATTCTGAAGTTGAAGATACAGAGAGCAAACTATAATATTGCCCTACTGAAGTTGTACTGATGGGATTTAGCACAAGCACGTGGACTAACTGCAGAAGACTGGTGTGGCAGAAGGCAAGCAGAATGACAGAAATTACTGAAAGGAATGGGAAGAACATGGGATAGAAGACATTAAAGGACATCATGAATCAGGAGGGGCTAATAGAATGAAACACAAGAGTTTGGATATCTGGACAAAGAGCAAGAATAAAAATGCCTTTGTCCAAGAGACAAAATATTTTTGCAAAAAAAACTGCAGTTTCATTTGGTTTGCAATGTAATAATAATAGGATAATTGGAAAGGAATATTAATGACATTAGTGTCTTTTGCATTAGTTAACTTAAGCTTCTAGATTAATTGTCTAAGTATCCTGTCCTGGGATGTCTGTGTATTAGGTAGCAAGTGGCAAAACATGAGTTCTAAGTCCAAAAGCAAAACAAGACCAATGGAAGTCAAGATACTTTCTTATATACAACACTGCCATTGTCTACACCCATGTCAACCAATGTAATATTTGGTTAAGATACCTCATGGAGGAGAGTCATGTTTAGGTCCACCCTGAACTGTAGAAGTTAACAGGTCTTTGAATCAGTCATTCTCTCTCAGCCCAATCCAATCCAGCCCAACCCAACCAGGCTCATAGGGTTCTTGAGAAAAATAAGAGGAGAGAGTACCGTGTACTCAGTCCTGTACTCCTGGATAAAAGGAAAGACATAGCCTGAACAAATATCAAAATAAATGATGTTCACAGATTGTAACAGAATCTTCATTCGATCTTCTGTGGAGGACTCATCAGGATTGCCTGATCTGTTGTCCTTCTCAGAAGTTATGAAAATAAACACCTTCCAAATTTCTGTACACTTTCTGCCACTGCTATTTTTAAATATTCATATGAAATATGTGAATGTGACTACTATGGATATTTGATTATACATTTGCAGAGGCTCTAAAATGCCTTCCAGATTATCCCTCAGTGTATGCAGGAATTCTTATGTTAGGTTGAATGCCTTTTTTAAAAGTCTTTCATGAAAGAATTGCTTTCTGAATTGCTTGAAAGCAGCTGGCATATGAGAGAAAGCTTACTTGAACAAGAACTCTAATGAGATCTGTAAGTAAATGTGAAATGTTATGAGCACACCACCTACCAGTATTGATGAATTTAAGAAGAGAAATAGTGTAATAATCAGATACGCTTATGCCAACAGTGGAGAAAAAAAATACTTGGTAGACAAAGACTTTAAAATATATCTCTCTTTCTCCCTCTCTCCCCATCCCTCCATCTCCAATTAGTATCTCATTACAGTCCAGCAACCCTTATGACTTACATGTATAATAAGAACTTGAAGCATCCACAGTAAATCTTAAAATGTATTAAGCAAAAACAAAAAAGGAAAATAAGAAATGAAATAACTGAATAAAAGTAAAAGGTAAATATAGCCAGGATTAACCAACATAGGTTAATATAGATTAACACAGGATCAACCAATTCCCCAACGTCTATACCTGGTAAAGAACCTTGAGTCTAGTCAAATACATGCCTGAAAGCCCACATCAGAGCCACTGGCTCTCTCTCACACAGAGCATAACCACTTGTAAAGGTGTTAGACAAGACAAAAGATCTTGTTTCCATGTTGTTTAATCATGTATATTAATGATAGGATTGGATTCCTCCTTTCTAGTGATAGATCAAAGATTCTAAAAGACGTATCAACATCATTTTGTACAAGATGATATGGTTTTGATGGCATACTCTCAAGTTGAGAAGATTGATGAGAAAAATTGGTGCCTGTTGTGCCTCCCATTTTTGAACATTAAACAAGACTAAATCCCAAGTGTTGGGTTTGGGAAAAACACCTGCAAAATAAGGCTGGCCCTTGGATGGGAATCGTATAGAACAGGGGTCTCCAAACTTGGCCCTTTTATGACTTGTGAACTTCAACTCCCAGAATTCCTCAGCCAGGCATGCTGGCTGCTATAGAATAAGTAGCTTCTTTAGGGATGGTTTTTATAGATACAGGGCCTTGGGCTAATTCTTCAAAGGAAGTTCAGCAAAAGGCACAGTAAGCTCTAACATGCTAAATAAATTACTCATTCACAACCACACAAGCACTCTGATCTCCAATTTAACTGTCCATAAGGCAAAAATTGCACTAGTATTAACATGTGGTGCACAATTGTAAGGCTTATCAACCCCTCCTTATTTCCCAAACGAAGCACGTTTTTAAATATTTATTTCTAGGGATTGGTAGGAATATACCGGCAGCAGCAGTAAGAGCTGAACTGTACCCACTCCATTTCGAGTCTATTAATAATTAACGCTTTTAACTACTGGTGGAGGATTTTCCCAATGGAACCAGACAGCCTACCAAAAACGTGCCTTGAAGAACAGATGGACATAGTTCAGCCAACACATGGATGAATCAACTTCGCAAAATCATTTCATAGCTTCTCAACAAAATATTCACTCTCAGTTAGACAGGCCAAGGCTGTACCAAACATCCAAATTTCTTTGGTGTTAATGTACATCCAAACATCTGTGATATTAATGCCCAAACTGACACTGAGTCATTACAAATATCAGGGCATTGAAATGACTGGCCAAGAATAAAATGTATTTTCAAACAGAAAAACAATGGATCAGATTCAATACCATAGGATAGCCCTTAGCAGAGCAAGATTTGAACAGCTGGATTCTGTGGTTAAAGATGATTCTACCAAGTGCCATACTTTGAAGAAACGTGTTTGTACAGCACCAGAAGCAGAAGACTTTGTGCATGTTCTATTCATCTGCCTACAGGTATTTCTCAATTTACAACCATTCATGTAATGTCTGTTCAAAGTTACGATGGACCTGAAAAAAGTGACTTACAACCAGTCCTTTCACTTACGACTGTCACAGAATCCCTGTGGTTACATAATCGAAATTAGGGCAACCAACAGATACTTACAACGTTGCAGCATCCTGAGTGATACCATTTGTGACCTTGCCAGCTGGCTTTAGACAAACAAAGTCAATGGAGAAAGCCAATTCACTTAACATGTGATTCACTCAGCAATCATGGTGATTTGCTTAATAACCATGGTAAAAAAAAAGATCATTAAATTGAACACAGTTCAATTAACAACTGTGTCACTTAACAATGGAAGTTCCAGTCCTAGTTGTAACTCAAGGATATATGCCCCAACAAGGGCTCAGCATGTGTGTAGTGGGGTGCCCCAGGGCCCAGTGCTATTCAACATCTTTATCAATGATTTGGACGAGGGGATAGATGGGGAACTCATCAAATTTGCGGATGACACCAAGCTGGCAGGAATAGCCAACACTCCAGAAGACAGGCTTAAGATATAGGAGGACCTGGACAGACTTGAACACTGGGCGCTATCTAACAAAATGAAATTCAATGGTGAAAAAAGTAAGGTTCTACATTTAGGCAAGAAAAACCAAATGTACAGTTATAGTATAGGGGGTACCTTGCTCAATAGTAGTAACTGTGAGAGGGACTTCGAAGTCCTAGTGGACAATCACTTAAATATGAGCCAGCAGTGTGCTGCAGCTGCCAAAAAGGCCAACACAGTGCTGGGCTGCATTAACAGAGGGATAGAATCTAGATCACTTGAAGTGTTAGTATCACTTTACAATGCCTTGGTAAGGCCACACGTGGAATACTGCATCCAATTTTGGTCACCATGATGTAAAAAAGATGTTGAGACTCTAGAAAGAGTACAGAGAAGAGCAACAAAGATGATTAGGGGACTGGAGGCTAAAACATATAAGGAACAGTTGCTGGAATTGGGTATGTCTAGTTTAACGAAGAGAAGGACGAGGGGGGACATGATAGCAGTGTTCCAATATCTCAGGGCTGCCACAAAGAAGAGGGAGTCAAGCTATTCTCCAAAGCGCCTGAAGGCAGGACAAGAAGCAACGGATGGAAACTAATCAAGGAGAGAAGCAATCTAGAACTAAGGAGAAACTTCCTGACAGTTAGAACAATTAACCAGTGGAACAACCTGCCTCCAGAAGCGGTGAATGCGCCAACACTGGAAGTTTTTAAGAAGAGACTGGACAGCCATTTGTCCGAAATGGTGTAGGGTTTCCTGCCTGATCAGGGGGTTGGACTAGATGACCTCCAAGGTCCCTTCCAACTTTATTATTATTATTATGGATCATCGCACAGTCAGCCAGATGTTCAGACTGGATTTGGCATTTTGTCTACCTATCGAGTCCTTACCCAGGACCTGGGATAGGCAGATGTGTATGTTTGATGGTATTACAGGTATCGTCGCAGGATGGAAGCAGTTCCTAG
Source organism: Crotalus tigris (assembly GCF_016545835.1). Classification (NCBI taxonomy): domain Eukaryota; kingdom Metazoa; phylum Chordata; class Lepidosauria; order Squamata; family Viperidae; genus Crotalus; species Crotalus tigris. The sequence continues at coordinate 82,812 of NW_024098297.1, read as the reverse complement.
TAAGGCCGCCTTTTGCAATTGACTAATAGCGAATTTGTCAATGCCAATGGTGTTCAAGTGGTGCTCCAGGTGTTTTGGGATTGCACCCAAGGTGCCTATGACTATTGGTACTACCCTTTCTTGCTTTTGCCACAGTCTTTCTATTTCTATTTGTAGGTCTTTGTATTTTGTTATCTTCTCCAGCTCTTTCTCTTCTATTCTGCTGTCTCCAGGCACTGCCACATCCACTATCCAGACTTTTTTGTCTTTCTTATCAACAATTGTTAAGTCCGGGGTGTTATGTTGCAGGTGCTTATCTGTTTGAATTCTAAAGTCCCAGAGCAGTTTAATTTTATCATTTTCTATGGCTTTCTCTATTTTATGATCCCACCAGTTTTTGCTTACAGGCAAATGATATTTCTTGCAGATCTTCCAATCCACCATTGTTGCTACTTTGTCATGCCGCTGCTTGTAGTCAGTCTGTGCGATCTTCTTGCAGCAGCTTACCAAGTGGTCCACTGTTTTTTCAGCTTCTTTGCATAGGCGGCACTTACTGTCTGTTGCTGCCTTCTCAATTTTGACTTTATATGCATTTGTTCTTAAGGCTTGGTCTTGTGCAGCCAGAATTAGTCCCTCGGTCTCTTTCTTCAATTTTCCCCACAACCACGTCAAGGTAGTGCCTCACTAGAGGTGGTATTATTATTATTATTATTATTATTATTATTATTATTATTTACATATCACTACTCAATACAACTACGCTGTCAGGCTCAAAGTATCAAGAATGGCATGTGGGATTACTTCTGAGTGGTTCATTGTTATTCACCTACAAGCAGAATCTTGCCACACTAAAGTAACTATCTGCATAACTATTAGATGCACTCTATGAATTGCTAGGGCCGGTCTGCCTTTGCCCCTCTTTCTGCCCATCAGAGAACCCAAGCTTCTCTGATGGGCTTCCCCTTTTTGCCCAAGGGGAAAGAGCTTCTCTTTCCTGCAACTCTGAACTTCATTCTACCACAGACAAACTGGGATTGAAACAAAAAAAAATATCTGATTTTCTTCAGAGCACAAAGACATATGTTGTCATTACAGCCGCTAAGTTTATAATCAGGACTGTTCAACTGAGAACATGTTTTATAGAACACATTGCTGCTTAAAACCCACACGTTTTATAAAACACATTGAGACAGCATGTAAAGATGATGGATTCATCTACACACATACTATTTTTGTACGTTAGTAGTCATTTTATGTTTTTGTATTCTGTTGCAGAATTCTTACCCTGTGGTAAGATGGGCGGCCAATAAATTTTATAAACAAATAAATCTTTTCTTTTACTGTTTTATTTTATCTCACTTTATCACATCTAATTTCGTTTCACCTTATTGGATTCTATTTTATTGTGGCTGATACCCATTGTTTGTTGAGATGGTCTATTGTCTAACCAATAAAGTTGTATTATTACTACTAAGATACTAGAAAGTTCTGCAGTGCAGCCAGGTTTTTGGCCTCTTCCTGAATGCTATCTGGCCTTATCTGTACTGAGGCTGTTCCAGAGAAGGGGCCACTGAATAACAGTAGCTCCTGGCTTCAGCTCCCATCACTTCCTAGAAGCAAGGAATTAAGAGCAATTTCTCCCTAGTGATCTGAACGGACTGCAGTGCTACTGTGTTGGAGTAAGTGATCCTGAAAAGGGGTTAAGAAAAAAAACTTTTTTGAAAAGTAGATATTTAGTTCTGGTGCACCTCTATCTGTACCTTTTCAATTGCTGTGTTAAAGAATATTGTTTTATAATTAAAAAGCTGTTTTATTTTATTTTTTACGAAGAGGGAGAGCAGCTTTTCTAGGAGTCCACGGGTGTGGGGAATATGATGTCAAAGAACTAGGCAAGCCATTCCCCCTTCCTCTGGCATTTTTGCCAACTTCCTCCCAGATGGATCTGGCGCTGACTGCCTCCAAATGTCAAACGATTGCACAGCAAGCAACAACTGCAGCTCTATTGATCAGTTGCTAGAGAATGTGCACAAATTACTGAACCAGAATGACATGGAAAATAAAAATGTTGATTGAACAACAAACTGAGCAATAACTATCATTCCCAGTGGAAATCAGAAATAAGTAATTCAGGACCCAAAGACCTACTAAAAGCAAAGCACCAGGAGTTCTTGAAATGGCAGCATGAAACCGAAGTAAATCTAGGATCTGTAAAAAAAAATTAGCATTTTTTTCTTTTTAATTTGTGTACAATTTTCTTGAAAGATCGTTGGTGAATATCATGATATGCATTGTGACTACAAGACAGAGGGAAACATAATAAGCCAAATATATTATGGGAAATCTTCACATCCTCCTCTCTCTCTCTCTCTCTCTCTCTCTCTCTCTCTGTGTGTGTGTGTGCGCGTATGTGTGTGTATGTATAGTGTGTGTTTGGCTGTTTAAAATTTCTTTCTAATCTGCTAGTCTGAGAAACTAATCCAAAACCTTTCTAATCAAGTAAAACACAAACTAGATTAGTCAACAGCGTGTTTTGTTTTGTTGGATGACACAGATTAAAAGAACCATACCAACTCCATTGTCACCCAGAGGGGCTGGTGCATGTGCTGTTGTGTTTCATACATACATAAGTTTGTTCAATCAATTCATGCATTAGAAGCATTATTTGCTATGGAAATGGCACAGATTCTTGGAAATGGAAGCAGTTGCATACATAAGCTTGTTAATTTGTCAGGAAATGCCCTCTTGACAAGTATTACTTCTTTTTTTTTGAATTGTTTATGTTGTTTCTGATGAGCAAGATGGGTTTTTGCCCTTACATGATGGGCTTTGCTTTAAAACTATTTTGTAATCACTGTATGATAAATGAATATTATAATATTGAATGTTTTCTGCAATATACCATGATACAGATTGTGTTTGTGAAATACCATGAATGTTTGATATATCCTGTGTAAATCTCATTATTATGTACCAGAAAACAGAATGTTTCTTCTGTCTTAGAGTACACTGGATTTCTGCAGGGATGGGCATTATCTATCAATAACAAGCAAGTTGGAGATTTTGAATCTAGTTATGAATATTAGAGATGTTTTCCCAAACCAGGAAATCTGAAATGCTTGGATGACAGAAATTTTCTCTGTACTTAATGACATCAGTGATATCATTAAATATTTTTCCATTTCCATTTAATTTAAAGGAAATACTAAGATCTTTAAGGTCATCTGGAGTGTTGCAGTAGTAAAATGTGTTGTATAAGACATTCTCCAGATTTTTTTCATCATTCAGTCCTAGGAACAACAGTTTGCTTTTGAAATTACTTTCTAAAAAAAAAAAAAAAAGTTTCTGGAGTTTGCATGTTTGTTAGTTATACAATGGGTCCTGAAAATATTTGTGATTATCCTGCCTTTTTGGGGGGGATACTTCATCCACCAAATTGTTTCCTTGATGGTGCAACATTGAGGAGCAATCACCTGGTATCCTACTTTCCATATCTACTCTGTTATTTCTATGTACATAAAAGAGTTAAAGTTGGAAGAAACAAAGGCCACTTCCTTTAGTAGGGCCCATACTAATTTTCCACATTATTATTCCATCAGCTCTGGAAAGTTCTATTCTTTTAATATAACTAGATATTTTAGGAGATGACCAAGCTGAGCCCAAGATAGGAGTCAAACACATTATTAATCATGAGTCCCTTCACACCCACAAAAGATCTAAGTCCAGCCCACCTTGAATTCCTTTCTCTTTTTAACTCCTGCTAATTTCCCTTGACAGTTAGTAGTTCAGATTCTTGTAGGCAGTTTAAGCTTATATTTGACATGTCTGGATCTCCTTATTCCCCTGGTGCTGACAGATATACAGATAATACAGATTTTGCCTGTTATTTTTTCTCTTTACTTCTTTTTGTCCCATTTTTGCAGTTTGCTGTTTTTGATGTTTGTTGATATTCGATCAATAAATATCAAGCTATATATTTTTGGCAGCTGAAATGATTAGCATGTGTTCTCACTCTGATCTCAGTATAGAGATCGGCTCAGAGTATTCTGGGTACAAACTAAACTCCACATCTACAAACTGAACTGGAAGTAATTATCCAAACACTTTTATTGTGCAATCATTTGTCTGGCCATCTGTAGTTCTCCTGGCCTCCCACACTTCCATTCAATTGTTAGAGAAGATGACAGGAGGAAACTCCTCCCATTCACTTTTCTCAGAGCCGAAAACGTGGGCAGCCTTATCGTCTTGCAATGTGAGTCATGGAAAAGAGCACCTCCAGAATCTGAATGAAATTCTGAAGCTCCCTGTGAATAAGATATAAAATCAGCAGCCTTGCTTTTACCGAAGAAAACTTTTGAGAAATTGCAATTGAAATGGGCACAGCATGAATTAAACTGAACAAGAGAAGTAACTCACTAAGGGAAAAGGTATGAATGTAATGGATGACTCTCTCAATTTGTACACCAGCAGGAATCATTAACATTCGTTTCTCCTTCAGTTTATTTACAAGAAATCTCTCTTTTTATGGAACATCATGATTTGCTGCATATTTCCCTCTCCCAGCATTGCCCACTCTTCGAATTGGGCTCTTCTCATCATCCCACTGGCTTGTCTTCCACAAAGAACATGTGGAGGCTCAGGGGATGCTAAACCTCTTATTGTTCACACTTGAATTTCTGCGGTGCTGTCACTTACATTCTCTCTTCAGTTTCCCTCCATCAGCCTAAAAGAGAAGGGACAATAGAAGAGGAGCAATTTGTGGTGATGCCTAGTATCTTTGAAGATGCTGATTTCATTGCAGGTAGTCCTCAACTTACAGCCATTTGTTTAATGATCATTCAAAGTTACAATGCCACTGAAAAAAGTCACTTATGACCATTTTCACACTTACGACTATTGCAGCACCCCAAGTGATCAAAATATTGATGCTTAGCAGCCAGCATGTGTTTATGATAGTTGCACTGTCCCAGGGTCCAACCTTCCCAGCTGGCTTCCGATAAGGAAATTTGGTAGGGGAAGCTAGATTCCCTAAATGACCTCAAGATTCACTTACAACTGCAGCAATTCACTTAACAACTATGGCAGAAAGGTCATAAAATGAGGCAAAACTCACTTAATCGCCTCACTTCACAACAGAAATCTTGGGCTCAATTGTGGACATAAGTTGAGGACTATATGTATTGGGTTCTTTTTTCCACAGTTCTTTTCTCTCCTGGTCAGGACTGGATTTTATTCTGGAAGATATTCACCTTCTGGTTCTTGATCTTCCTTTTCTGCTTCATACATGTTGTCAACACTACAAACAAATTTGGCTGAAGCCATTTCCATTCTGTTTTTTGTTGTCACAGAATTGGGAGGGTGGATGTGTACTTTTGAGTTTAAACAAAACAATAATTTGGAAATGATTGGTCCATTAGTGGGTGGAAGTGGCAAGAAGGTGACAAGCAACAGGGAGAAAGCAGAACTATTTAACTCGTTTTTTGCATCTGTCTTTACACAAAGGGAAAAAACAACCTATCAAAATAGTGCCATAAAAAACAAAATAGAAACACAAATTAAGATAGGCAAGAAAATGGTAAGTGAGCACCTGTCCAGCCTAGATGAGTTCAAATCGCCAGGACCAGATGGATTACACCCCAGAGTTCTCAAGGAACTGGCAGATGTGATATCGGATCCACTGAACTATATTTTTCAAAGATCCTGGAACACAGGGGAACTACCAGAGGACTGGAAAAGAGCTGATGTAGTTCCCATCCTCAAAAAAGGAAAAAAAATGGATCCAGTAAATTACAGACCTATCAGCCTGACCTCAATACCTGGGAAGATCCTGGAAAAGATAATCAAACAACGAATCAACGAATACCTAGAGGCAAACAAAGTCATTACTAAAAGCCAACATGGGTTTGTCAAAAATAGATCATGCCAGACAAATTTTATTGCATTCTTTGACCAAGTGACAAAATTAGTGGATCAGAGGAATGCTGTGGACATAATTTACTTAGACTTCAGTAAGGCATTTGATAAAGTAGATCACAACCTACTACTTGACAAGATAGAAAAATGTGGGGTAGACAGAACCACCACCAGATGGATCCGTAGCTGGCTGACCGGCCGTACTCAGCGAGTGGTCCTCAATGGAAATGCATCTATATGGAGGGAAGTGTGTAGTGGGGTGCCCCAGGGCTCTGTTCTGGGCCCAGTACTCTTCAACATCTTCATCAACGATTTGGATGAAGGGATAGATGGGGAACTCATCAAATTTGCAGACAACACCAAGCTGGCAGTAATAGCCAACACTCCAGAAGACAGGCTTAAGATACAGAAGGATCTGGACAGACTTGAACACTGGGCACTAACTAACAAAATGAAATTCAATGGTGAAAAAAGCAAGGTTCTACATTTAGGCAAGAAAACCAAATGCACAAGTACAGCATAGGTGGCACCATGCTCAATAGTAGTAACTGTGAGAGGGACCTCGGAGTCCTAGTATACAATCACCTAAATATGAGCCAGCAGTGTGCTGCAGCTGCCAAAAAGGCCAACACAGTGCTAGGCTGCATTAACAGAGGGATAGAATCAAGATCACGTGAAGTATTAATACCACTCTTCAATGCCTTGGTAAGGCCACACTTGGAATACTGCATCCAGTTTTGGTCACCACGAGGTAAAAAAGATGTTGAGACTCTAGAAAGAGTACAGAGAAGAGCAACAAAGATGATTAGGGGACTGGAGGCTAAAACATATAAGGAATGGTTGCTAGAATTGGTTATGTCTAGTTTAACGAAGAGAAGGACAAGGGGGGACATGATAGCAGTATTCCAATATCTCAGGGGCTGCCATAAAGAAGAGGGAATCAAGCTATTTTCCAAAGCACCTGAAGGCAGGACAAGAAGCAACGGGTGGAAACTTATCAAGGAGAGAAGCAACCTAGAACTAAGGAGAAACTTCCTGACAGTGAGAACAATTAACCAGTGGAACAACCTGCCTCCAGAAGCGGTGAATGCTCCAACACTGGAAGTTTTTAAGAAGAGACTGGACAGCCATTTGTCCGAAATGGTGTAGGGTTTCCTGCCTGAGCAGGGGGTTGGACTAGATGACCTCCAAGGTCCCTTCCAACTTTACTACTATTATTATTATTAATTTATCCTATGGGAACCAAGGTCATTGCTGCTTGCATTTTGGCGGGCTGAAGCTTCCGTTAGAAAGCCCGCCATAGTAGTTAATTGGGGAATGTGATTTCTGACGTATTACTTGGGTGGGAAGTAACATTGTAACATTGTAACCTTTGGGAGGGAACTTCAGTCTTGGTTTCACTTACGATCATGCTGATAGTATGTAGCCAATAAATATGTTCTTTAAGGAAACCTCTTGCCTTGGAGTTCTCTTTTTACTGGTCTCATCTATCAAAACCATGACACATGTATTTGCTATGTCTGTTGGCTTCCAGATTTTCAGTTATATCTACTTCAAATTAAAAACTTGCACTGAATCACAGCATCAGTTTTTACGACCTGTATGTTTTCCCCATGAAAGAAAAGGGTAACGAATTATCTTGATAACATGGGTTTGGCATTCTTTCATTAGAATGAGTGCAGACTGTAAAACGATAAAGAGATCAACGGGGCAAGCCTAATACCACAGATGCTTTCCTACTGCTGCCTTAATAGCATCAGATCTAAATGTTTGTTTTTATATCCATGCTGGTTTTGAAAACCCAAAGTGATTGTCACAATGAATGTAAGAGAGAGAAAAGAAAAAAATTAAAAAGTCTGGTCGGATGTGAGAATACTATCATTTAAGATTATTTCCATTCGTGTGACATTCATATTAAAAATGGTCCCTGGAAGGAAAATTTCATTCTTGAACATCTTGGATATTTTTTTTCTTTAAGCTCTGCCTATTGCTTTCAGAACACCTAAATACTTTTGGCCACATGGTGGTTCCCAGGATATAAGCTGAAGATGTGTGATACAACAATCTTGCTGAATGGGATTTTCCATCGGCTCAGTAGGGGCAGATACTGAGGTGTTGAATTCAGTACATAAAACATCCACTAAGCTTGGAACCCATTTTGACAATTCACCCTAATCCCAGGCCCATCAAAAGTGAAAGAGGACCAGTATTTTTGACCCCTCACTTCAATGGAGATATTAGGAGGCAAAAAAGAATGCTAGTAGACTACATGTATGCATATACCCAGTGGTGGGATTCAGCCAGTTCGCACCAGTTTGACAGAACCAGTAGCTAATTTTTTGTTGCCCAGGCCCAGAATGGACTTCCGGAAGCGGCATCCACACAGAGAACTGGTTGTTCACATGTTTGAATCCCATCACTGCATGTACCTATACATAAGAGTTTTTAGTTTATGGAAGAAAGGTAAGATACTATCTAATAAAAACTATAGATATCCCATGTTTCATAAGAAAATATACAATAGTCCTATTACCCTAATTTTTGTTTATAGAAGTTTGATTAAAAAAAATTAAAGAGAACCTGTTAAGCTGAGCCTTAAGATGTTATGGTTTAGGTTTTGTTTTATTGCAGTTTTATGTTATGGTTTAGGTTTTGTTATGGTTTAAGTTTTGTTTTATTACCAGCTTTGATTTAGCCCTCGGGGGATGGGGAGGGAACCCAAAACATTCCTAGATGTTTTTGAAAGTAAACCTTTTGTAAAGTTCCAGCTTTGCTAAAGGTATATTGGTTTCAGATTGCCAAACCGAAGTTAGTGAAATACCGTAAATGCCGGCGTATAAGACGACTTCTGCTAGCGCTGAAATTGGCGCCAAAGACGGGGGTCGTCTTATACGCCGAGTCGTCTTATACGCCGGAAATACTGGTAGTTTCCGGCGTATAAGACGACGTTCTAGGAATGCGGCCTGGCTATAAAGACGGGGGTCGTCTTATACGCCGGGTCGCCTAATACGCCGGCATATACGGAATGTTATCTATCACATATAACATGTTTCTCAGTGCACTCTGAGGAATTGGAAAGGAATTAACATAAGACACTGCAGAGATGGCCTAAATTTCTATCATATTTAAATGCATGAGGAAGGACTGGACTATCTTAGGACCATCGATTTTTATGGTTCCTCCTGACATACTTCCTGCTCAATTTCCACTTTTTTCCCTTTCTTTTTTCTATTCCCGAGTTTGGAGTTGTACCTCTGACTTTAGAGAGGGAAAAATCAGCCCATTTGAATGCCTTGAGGGGGAAACTAAATTGTTATAATCTGTTTGTTAAGGTTTTATGATAAATCTGGTCAAAAATCATGGACCAGACAGATTATTTAAAATACAGAACTTAAAACAAAGTAGTAGCACTATAGTTTCAAACAGCAGTCCATTCTAGAGTATTAGATCCTAGCAGAGAAAATATATTGAAAAATAATGTTAAACACTCAGCACATCCTTCCACAACCTGGTGCCTTTAGATATGTTGAAATATGATTGTTAACTGGCTATTGATAATTGTTGTAGTGGTGGACCAAACTGGAGGAAGATAAGTAGCTTAAGCCATTAAAAGCAGGAAATCAGCTTTTTTCTTGGGCATTGTAGTACAGCTAAATGACTCTTGGCTATCAGTCCAATTTAAACGAGCTCTTTGAGTTCTACTTACAGTAAAAGGATACTTTGGCTTATTGGCAAAGATTTAGAACAGATTGTTCCTGAACAGAATGGAGAGCTTATTTCTGCATGTTCACTTTCATGCCTTCCTGCAGAGTTACAATAATATTTATGTAGCACATTGCAAACATTCAGAGTAATTTTATATGTGTTCTCAGCAGAGTTAGTGGGTTTGAAATAGACTGATATATTGGTTCCCATACTGCAGACAGGTTTGGAAACATAGTTCATTTAATGATGTTTTGGCAATCTAATACTTCTGATAGGTCTATGGAGATTCTCAGTCATCCAGGTCATGGTCGTCCCAAAGGTACTTTTTCAGGAGGCAACTGGACTTTCTTGTTTTTCTTTGAAGTCATTTGTCTTCTCATCCAAGAAGCTTCTTCTGCTCTGACTGGGTGGTGGGGAATGGAAGGATTTATATTCCTTGCAGACAGATGGTCATTTGCCTTCTTTAGAGAGTCGTTGAGGCCATTTGGAGGTTTACCTGTGTGCTCAGGGTCACCTGAGAAGTGCAAATGTGCATGGAGCCTTCTTCGCTGCAGGATGTTTTCTGCCCTGTGTCCCTTCACTGCTGAAGACAGGCACAGGCTGTTGGGGATGACTCTGTGTTGTCTGCATCTCAAACTGAAGTGCAAATGTAGTCTGCAGTGTTTTCTGGAAATCTGTTCATATTTCCGCACCATTCAAAGGGTGTTCATCATCAGTGGTGGGATTCAAATATGTGAACAACCAGTTCTCTGTGTGGATGCCACTTCCAGAAGTCCATTCTGGGCCTGGGCAACAAAAAATTAGCTACCGGTTCTGCCGAAGTGGTGTGAACCGGCTGAATCCCACCACTGGTGTTCATCCCAAAGAGCATGAACCTTTGGGACAATATTTCAGATAGTAATATACAGGTAGTCCTCGATTTACCATAGTTCATTTAATGACCGTTCAAAGTTACAAAGGCACTGAAAAAAGTGACTTTTTTCATACTTATGACTCTTGCAGCATCCCCATGGTCACGTGATCAAAATTCAGATGCCTGGCAACTGACTCATGTTTGTGACAATTGCAGTGTCCCAGGGTTTTTTGATCATTTTTTGCAAATTCTGACGAACAAAGTCAATGGGGAAACATGATTCACTTAACAATCGTGTTACTAACTTAACAATCGGAGTGGTTCACTTAACAGCATGGCAAGAAAGTTTGTAAAAGGACAAATTTTCCTGAACAACCGTCTCACTTAGCAACAGAAGTTTTGGGCTCAATTGTAGTCGTACATCAGGGATTATTTATATTTCAGAACTTTGTAAGGTTGATTCCTAATTTCTATCTTGAAAATATTTCTATTATGAAAATGCTCAGTTTTCATCAATAATCTGTATGTGTGTGTGTGTGTGTGTGTGTGTGTGTGTGTGTTCGTGTGTGTGTGTGTGTGTGTGTGTGTGTTCGTGTGTGTGTGTGGGTGTATGTGAGAAAGAGCAAGAGAGAGAGTACCCCAGTTGGCTATGGACACTTCTATTTTCTTTTATTTCTTTTTAAGACGCTTTTAATTAAAAAACAGTAAAACCAATATCAATTAAAAATAACTGGAAGCTGACCCCTGGAAAATACAGAGTGACCAAGTAGCATTTTTCTTTATTTACAACAGCACTTTTGTACAAAGACCCAATAAACCTTCTTAGAAAATAAAAATGATGTATAGCTGCAGGGAAATATTGTGCTGGTGTGTATGCTTAGCTGCCCAGAACAAAAGAAAGTTTATCTGGAGATAATTGTTGAAGCTAGAATGGATGGTGAGGAATAACCTGAGTAGTTTGTGTTGTGATAAATGGATGTTTGATTACTGATAACACCGACCTAGCAATCATTTTGTGACTCATTCAGTAAAGAGCAGCCCCAAAGTGCTTTTAAAGTTCCAAAATGTGCCCACCAATCCCAAAATATTGCCTGCTTCTTATCTATAGGTAGCAATTCTCTGACCATGGAAATTTGGCAGTATTGATCCATGTTATCAAGCAGCTTCAAGAACAAATATACATGGAACCATTTACCTTCTAAAGAAGATAAAAAAATATTAATAATTTTCAAGCTTAATCCCAGGATCTTTGAATCAGAAATAAAGGTCTGTGAAAATAAGGTTTTCAGGAGGAAGATCTGCAGTCTAGACAAGATTCTGATAAATAAAATCTGAGTGCAAAGCAGGAATCTAATTTGAGAAAGCGTCTCAGAATGGACCCTCCCTAGTTCTCTGTAAAGTAAAGGTGGTGGTGGGGAAGTGCCTTCAAACTTGCAAGATTCTTCTTTCTGTAACCTTATACAGTAATGAAAGCAGTTTTAGTATTCACTAGACCAGGGGTAGGCAACCTTGGCTCTTTTATGACTCGTGGACTTCAACTCCCAGAATTCTGGGAGTTGAAGTCCACGAGTCATAAAAGGGCCAAGATTGCCTACCCCTGCACTAGACAATCCATGAACCACTGGGCCATCATTTCAGAGATCGTTCCTTCCCTAAACAGAGAAACATAAGACCATAAGTAGACAAAAATACTGTGGAAGTGGGAGTGATCTCCGACTTCTTGCTGGCTTTTCCAAGGATTTTCTTTATTGGAAGCTGGCAGAAAGCAATGGAAATGGCGTTCCTGTGACTACAGCTGACTGCTGCTGCTCCTTTCTTGTCAGAAGCAATGAGGCACTTGTGGGCTGAAAGGATTAGACTGTGACATCCCCATTGCCCAGGGGATGCCCAGTTGGGGGCGCCTTTCCTGTCCCCATTAATTGTATCTATTTATCTACTCGCGATTACTCACTTAAAACTGCTAGGTGGGCAGAAGCTGGAGCAAATGATGGGAACTCACCCCATCACACAGCAGCACTCGGGTCTTGAACGGGGGTTTGCTGATTGTCAACCAAGCATCCTAACCAGGTGAGCCACTGCACTTCTACAGCTGATTGCAACAGCATGGCAGCAGTGAAGCGGCCACAATTTGGCCAAATTTCAACCCCATGGAAACCCTGGTTCCTGGATTTTGGCATTCTTCAAATTAGCCCATTTGAGGTATGTTGATTTGAAAAACTGTGGTGATGATGATGATGATGATGATGATAAAGTTGGAAGGGACCTTGGAGGTCATCTAATCCAACCCCCTGCTCAGGCAGGAAACGCAGACAAATGGCTGTCCAGTCTCTTCTTAAAAACTTCCAGTGTTGGAGCATTCACTCCTTCTGGAGGCAGGTTGTTCCACTGGTTAATTGTTCTAATTGTCAGGAAGTTTATCCTTAGTTGTAGGTTGCTTCTCTCCTTGATTAGTTTTCATCCATTGCTTCTTGTCCTGCACTATGAGGCTCTTTGATGCACCATTTTGCTCAGTTGAAGGTTAGAAAAAGTCAAAACAACAGTTACTTAAACACTATACTCAGATGTGTAGAAACATATTTTTAACTTAAAAAAAATGAACACATGTAGATACTTAAATAGTATTGTTGGTAGATTTTTTTAAAAAATATGTAGATTAACATAAAAACGGAGGGAATGGTTTTATGCAGTATATAAACATATACAAAAGCTTATATGGATCTGAAATAGACTGACTGGTTATAATGAATTAGCTATAATTCATTTTTGTGCTCATCAAGAGTATTCAGCCATTAGCCATTATTACCTAATAATACGCTGTTCCTCTTTATCAGTGGAACTTATAAAAGTATAACCATGAATTTTGGAATGAAGAAAGCTTGCTACTTTTCATTATTGGCATTTCATGTTTCTATCAGGAATCAACTGATATGGAGCATAGTCATATAATGTTGTTTTATTTTATTCCATTCATTTATTTCCATTCATTTAATGATGAAATCATTTCTTACTGAATGGCCAATCAGGGCCCCCAGAAAGGGGTGGGGGAGAAAAAAAATGCAGTCCGCTGTTTTTTGTTGAACTATAATAATGGATCAAAAATGCCTGCAGAGTTAGTAAACATGAAGATGTATGACTAAAGTTGCTGCCTAGGTCTATTTACATTTTCTTAAGCAGGCTGTCCACATCAAGTCTGCTATTTTAACTACACTGATGTTTCTTCTTGGCATCTGTATGCATCAGAAGGTGACAATGACTTATTGCTACACCACACCTCTTAGGATAAGGTTGTGAATGAGACATTACAAGAAACAGATTTATAGGCATTGAGCTGTCTTAGAAAATGGCTTCATTGCATTTCACTTGGCATTGGCTTGAAGAACTTTGTATATCCTTCAATGAATGAAGAATCAATGGACACTTGCCTTCATGCCCACCAGCAGGAGAAGTAGGAACAACTGACTCAGCCAATTAGTCATTGCTTGTACTGGGCTGAAATCAATGCTCCAGGAATAGCACTGATATCCCTGACATATTATGTGGGTGGACTCCAAACTCTCTAGGCAGAGTAGCTGAAGAAATGCAATTATTGTCCTTATCTTTCCTAGCTTTTTCAGCTCACTAATTACTTCTGGTCAAGAAGAAATGTTTTTGCTTTATTCCCTGCATTGATAAAGGGACTAATCAATTGCAGAACAATGTTTTGGCCTTGCCTGTCCTGAATATTTTCAAAGGATATTGGAAAAGAAAGCAAAATCTTAATCAGCAAGGCAAATCCACCATGAACATTTTAGGCAGGAAAGTGCAGATCTTATTGGCTCAGATTGCTCCTATTATAAGACTATTCGAGCAGAAATAGCATCCACCCAGTGATGCATATCTCACCCACTCTCTTAGAGTTCCAGAAGGCCCTTAAAATCCAATTCTGTTCCCAGGCCTGGGGCTAGTGTGCCTGTGGAGCCTCTGTCATTTTATAATTGTGCAAGCTGCTTTTTAGCCCAGGATATTATGTTTTATTGCTATTTTTTTTATAGTTTTTATTGTATATTTTCAACCCACCCAGAGTCTTTTGGAGTGGGCAGCTATAATAAAGCTAGTAAGTACAGTAAATAAAAAAATGTAGCTCGTAGAATAAATCATAATTGGCTGAATTCTCTAAAAAAACCACTAAGCTATAAAGTGCATAAATCATAATGGCTATACCACATTATCCAGAATAACAGAACAACAAAATTGGAAAGGACCTTGGATATCTTCTAGTCCAACCTGTTCAAGCAGGAAACCCTATAGCATTTCAGGCAAATGGTTGTCCAATCTCTTATTAAAAACCAGTGGCAATCTTGGCAACTTTAAAACGTGTGGACTTTAGTTCCCAGAATTCTCCAGCTGGCAGGGGTGAGGAATTCTGGCTGGGGAATTCTGGCAATTGAAGTGCACACATCTTAAATGTTGCCAAAGTTGAAACAAAAACTTGCCTTAAACTGATACCAATCAAACCACATGATAATTTACAGACTTTCCTTTCTTGCATCTAACCATGTCAACTTCCTGTCTGCTATGTCCTCATGACATTGCCTTCATATGGTCCCTATCCAATAGCAAAGCAGCTTGAAGTCCTCCTCACCTACTTCAGTGCTCTCTCTTTCTGCCACAATTTCTGCAAGTCAGTTACTCTTCATTGGCCATTTTTTTGATGCAATAATGTGACTGTTCAGAGTTGCAATTAGTTCTTTCAGGGTTGTGTGTACATACTTTCCCTTCTAGTTGCTGGGCACTGTTTTTCAGAACCATTCTGCTTTGGGCAGTGGAAGAATCTGAACTTTCAAATTTGCCTCTCCCGCTATACCTACAGCTTCACTTTGAAAGGAAGTAGAGTTATGTATCTGAGTATCTGCCATATCTAGATGGCACAGAGAGTTCTGTATGTCCCTGCTGCCTTCTAATGGCCTTGACTTTTGCAGCACAGATATGATACCCCAAACATTTAGGCCAGAAAAGAGAAGAATTACAGAAGTGTCATCTGAAAGGGGAGGGAAGAGTATAATTGGTCAGAATCCCATTAAAGTCTTGCTAAATTTTTGATTCCAAATATATGGTACATTTATTATCATCAACATTCTTTTTAAACAGAAAAGTGGTTTGAAACACCAGTGAGGGAAACCCTAGCCCAGGGGTGTCAAACTGCCGGCCCGCAGGCCGGATGCATCATGGTGAAATTGCACCCACCCCATTGCCAGCAGTGGGAAAAAAAGTTGTGATATGTTGCGACACGTCATGTGACGTGAGTTTGACACCCCTGCCCTAGCCCTTTCATTTGCATGATACTTTTTTACCATAAATCTATATTCTACTAAAAAAAATTCAATGTTTGTTTGTAATCTTCAATTTTGCTAAAACAATGCATCATAGCAGAACAATTTTTGGATCAAGATGCATCAAACTAAAGAACATATGAAAAATCTGGGTCTAGTTTCATAGAATTTAAATGTCAAGGAACTTCATTTGTCCTGGCAAAACTGTCACTGCTACAGCACTGCCACACTGCTGCGATTTGCCATGGTCATGTGATCTTGATTTTCTGCCAGCTTCCCACAAGCAAAGTCAATTGGGAAATTGGGAAACTGGCAGGAAGTTGGAAATTGTTCCCATTCCTATTGGTTTTTTGCCCGCCTGCAGTCATTCAGTTTATCTTCTTAAGTAAGTAAATTTTGACTTAGCATTGAAATTCATTTGCAATTACAGTTATTCTTCCATCACACTACAGTACCCATTTCTCAAAGGATAACCCAATGGGCCATATGTTGTCTAGTCACCTTTAAATGTGGATTTTGGTTAGAAACAGAAATTGAAAATACCTTACCTTAGTTTCCAATTGATTCATTTTTCTATTTTTATTCTCTGTCTAGAAAATTGTTTTGCTTGACTTTTAATAGATCCTGGGGTTGTAAGTCAATGTAAAGCAAATGGAAGATTCAGGCATGGGCAATATATATATATAGTCTTATATATAGTCTTATATATATAGTCTTATATACAGTTGTTTAATGCCTGTTTCTGGCTCCTGGAGCGTGTCATCGGCCCCAGCTGATCGAGTTGAGTCCCAAGCACACGCCCCCACATCAGCACCTATCCTCTTTCCATTGCTAATTTGCATTCTGTCATACGTTACTCCATTAGCTGTTTCAGGGTTGGTCCGGTTAGGGGTAAGGATCTTTTCACCTCCCCTGCTCATAACTCCCCCACCATCCCACACACGGCTTCCCTTAGGGAGCGGGGGTGGGCAATTATTTAAATTGCTTCCAATATCCCTGCAAGCCCCAAGACCACTTTGATCTTGTTTATCTATCCCTCGGGATTGTAACGCAGGCTCATAGTCACAGCCCATGCTATTCCTCCTCCCCTCCTCCTTCCCGTGAGTTCTCCTGAATAATCTACTGTTCGTTTCCACACTCTCTCCCTTGCGCACACTCAGGATGTTTTCTGCCATTGTCCCATTGTCAGTGCCTTGTTGTTCTGTCCGTTGTCGGTAAGCACCATTCCCACTCATCCCCAATTCTCCATTCTCACTCCGTACGGGGCTCTTCCCCTTTAATTGCAGTCGCTGTTTCACTGCGCAGCTTTGTGTTGAGAATGTCAGAGGGGGGTGCCTTCCTCTGCTTGACTGCGACCGGGTTGTCATAATGTGCCTGATAGTATCCTCAGGGGGGGATTCATCCTCGTTCTCATCGTCCTCGTTAGACTTTATTATATTCCGTTTTCCCTCTGGTTCTTCAAGCCCCACTCCATCTCCATTCCATCCCAAAAAGAGTCTGCTCCCGGAGGGTCGTGACAAACCTAGCCGCAGTTGTCCGCTGAAGTTAGTCTGTTGTCAGTCCGGGAGGGAGGAGCTGTCAATAGAGGCTCCATCGGTGTAATTACGCAGGGAGGGGGACCGGGCGGTATTTTTTTGATTACAAGTTTTTTGATTGGGTCCCCTCCACACGTTAGTACGGTTACTGGCACTTCACATTTTCAGAGCTTGGTGCGCTGTGCACAAGTCTAAGCACCGATGGATGGACTCCATTCCTGAAAACCATGCCTCTTTCAGTAGGCGATCTCCTTTTGTCGTATCGTTGGCCAAGATTTGGGCATTCTCAAAATCAAAGCAATGATCGTATTCTGCTACATGGGCCCAAATCTGCGAATGTTGTTCGCCTTGTCTAATAACCAACCTATGCTCATGTAGACGAGTCTTAAGTCTTTTCGAGGTCTCACCTACATAATTACTCTGGCACCCCGTGCAGTTGATCTTATAAACTATAGCTGATCTCTCGGCGGTAGGGAGCTGGTCCTTGGGGCGCATCACTTTAGCTCGTAGGGTCTGAGTAGGTTTGTGGGCTACCTGTATATTGTGGGGTGCCAGAAGCCTGGCTGTGGCTTCTGACACATTATACAGGTAGCCCACAAAAGGGTCGGAACAAGAATGCAGGAACACAAGCTGGCAATAAGAAGAGGTGAGCAATACTCCCAAATACTGACTCACATGGAGGAGTTTGGTCATAAATTTAATTTTGATGACGTAAGGGTGGTTGCCAGTGACACCTCCAAGAGCGGTAGGTTACTCAAAGAAGCCTGGTTTTCAGATAGCATGTCAATCAATCGACATGTGGACCTATGCCCAGCATATCAGACCATGAAGGCATGGGAAATACGTAGACGACCTGGGAAAAAACATCTGAGTAACAAAAACTCTGGGTGTCCATTAGATGAAACTGGCAACAAAGAAGAGAGACATCTACAATCTAGACCCCCTTTAGTTAACGATCCATGTGTATATCCGCCGTTAATTAAGAAATTTATTGATATTGGTGGCCCATCCTCGGATGCCCCAGACCCCTCCTTGCATTGTACCCAATACTCAAGAATAAGAACAACAATTGTCCCAATTAACACAAAACAAACTCGCTACCCCAGTGACCATATTGGCTCCACTGTCCCCAATGGTGCCCCCGCTACAACGCACCTGGTCGCCGGTGCCTTGGAAATGGATAGAAATTCAAAAAAGGCAACACCTACTACGAGCGACGGCAGAATAACACCTTTGCTATGCGGCCACACCGATCGGAGCCACCGAGATAGAGACATGCCTTCAATGGATGTACAGAAGATCAATACTTACAGCCGCCCCATTATGGGGGTGGTCACACGCTCCTGGAGAGCGGCGTTACGGAAGACTGAAAGAGAGGCAACCGGATTGAGAGTTGCACCGGATGGCACGAAGGAGGAGCACGGAGGATGCGATATGCTGGGAACAGTGGGGGGAAATAAAAGTGTGGATGAGATTGGTGGCAAGGATTGTGGGGGGATTGAAGGAGTGACAGGATTGAAGAATGCAAATGAGTGCGATGCGTGCCGGAGGAATGGAGGAGAGAAACCTCCCGAGGAACACAGGAAGAAGAATCAACTCAATAGTGCAGAGGACCCTTTAATTTTGAGAAACACACGTTGCCTATATGACTCAGGAACTAAAGGGAGGGAGGAAGTGGGTGGTTGTGTGGATGTAAGTAAGAGCTATAAGAAAGAATCACTGAAGGCTGTAAGTGAAGCAAGGATTAGTCAGCTTGGACCTGTTACAAGGTCCATGCGTAGAGTTTAGGTGTGGCTATGCTTATAAGCAGGTTTCCTCACTAGCTAGCTTGCATTCTGACAATGATGGCAGGTGCTAGCCATTGAAAGCTAGGTGGATGTAAGTAAGAGCTAAAAGAAAGAATCACTGAAGGCTGTAAGTGAAGTAAGGATTAGTTGGCTTGGACCTGTTACAAGGTCCATGCGTAGAGTTTAGGTGTGGCTATGCTTATAAGCAGGTTTCCTCACTAGCTGGCTTGTATCCTGACGATGATGGCAGTTGTTAGCCATCGAAAGCTTGATTTTATTTATTAAAACCTTGGTGTTTTATTTCCTGGTGATCGCTTCCTTTTTTACTGAAATGTGTGTATATCTATCTATCTATCTATCTATCTATCTATCTATCTATCTATCTATCTATCCATCTCCCTCGGATATTACTAATGTTTGATTGAATTTTTATATATATATATATATATATATATATATATATATATATATAATAAAATATAAAAATGAACACTAGGGTAATAAAAACTAAAGAAGTTTAGTTTAACATACGCGAGCGCTTCCAACAAGGTAAAAAAGGGGAGAACTAAGGAAGAACACGGTAACCAGGAGGGACGCGCCCCGATGACTGTGCACACACCCCCAGGATTGAGCACTCGGAGTAAGACACGTGCGAGACAGCTGGGCATGACAACGAACAAGAGACGACCCCTCCACCATGCGGAATACCCCCCCACGCTATACCAGACTCGTAACAATTTACGGGATTACCAGGATGATAAACATATTAAAACCGAAAGCATTGAGACCGGAAATATATGGGACTCTAAAAGTAGCAACCGGACAGAACGGGGCGGAGAAAGGAATTTGGAACGTCCACCACCACCCAAGCCTGAGGGGAGATCGGAACATGAAAGCAACCGAAATAACTGGAATTGCCATTCAGCTAATCTGAGGTTGGGAGAACTGGAGACGGACGAGGATAAAAATACAACTAAGAAGAGAAAAAAAGCGCAGGCCAACTACACACGGCTGAACCAATCAGGCCCCATAACAAGATCAAGGAGCCGAGTGCAAACCTCGGCACGCCTATAAAAAGACCTTCTCATTCTCTGGCACGCCAGCCCTGAGGATGCCGGCAGGTGACGGCGAAAGCTTGGCGCTTTTTAAAACTTTTATAGTTTTAACCCATTAAAACTTCTTTAGTTTTTATTACCCTAGTGTTCATTTTTATATTTTATTATGAATATCCCTAGGGTTCACATTTTTAACCTTTTTAATCGTGAATATAGTAGAGCAGTCTTGCTCAGAGCCAGAAAATGGGAAAGGGCAGCACGGCGTATCTCAACTAATTATTGCAAGCTGGCGTTCCTCCACCGCTGTATCAAGGAGAACCTAACACCAAACTCGTTAAGAAGAAAACCAACGGTAGACTCCTTGGAATGCTGGCAGGCCGCCCGTCAATTCCAACGACGCACACTATATGCGTTAATTAATGACCAACACAGAAGAATAGGCAATTTAAAGAGAGACATCCAAGGCTATCGAGACTCCTGTAATACAGAATTAAACCATCAGCATTTCAATATGCTAAACCAGCATATTCGGCAAGTCATGGCCCGGACGACTCAACACATGACAAGAACATTCCTTAAAAGGCTGAATTCATTACGTGAGTCTTGTAATAACAATTTACCTGGGGTGGTGCACAACCTATCTTCAAGGGTGTTAAGCCAGCCACAGTTATCCCTACTGCAACGAGATGCAGGACACAACCTTAATGATGCGGATACACTGGACTTTGTGGCGGCATTAGAGCCCGCCCTACACCATACTGGGATAGGAGAGGAAACCAAGAATGTAATCAGGCAACAGGTCACGAGCCTAATTATGAGCCACAGACGCCAACAAGTTTTATCGGCAGAGGAAAGGGTGGCTTTAAGCCAACTTAGAAAAGATGACACCATTGTCATCCTCCCAGCCGATAAGGGGAGGGCAACTGTCGTTTTAGACAAAGAGGCATACGTAAGAAAGGCATTGGATTTACTCCAAGACGGTGCTGCCTATAGAGTGGTTAGTAAAGATCCCTCCACCACTTTGAGAAACCGTACTAACAAGCTCCTTGATGACCTCAAACGTAAGGGGAGGATGGGGGAAGAAGTGCTGAGAAGGATCCGCCCTGGTGACTCAGCACTCGCTAGATTCTATGGCTTACCTAAGATACATAAGCCCAATGTCCCCCTCCGCCCCATTGTAGCATTTAGGGGTACCCCCATCTCTGAACTTGCCAAGTGGCTGAGCGTTCACATCGGCCACTTGGCAAGCAACAGCGACACCACCGTAAGATCGGCAGAAGAATTCCTCAATAGAATAAAAACCCTGAAGGTAGAAGAGGATGAGCTCATGGTCTCCTTTGACGTAGTTTCTTTATTTACGTCCATCCCGCAGAAACTTGTGGTTGAGGTCCTAAGAGACCGGCTTAACCAAGGAGACCATGGGCAACACCAGGACTCCCTTCAAACGGAGGACTTGGTAAAGCTCATGGAAATATGTCTTAACACCTACTTCACCTTCCAGGGGGTTATATATGAGCAAATTAAAGGAACACCTATGGGGTCGCCGATCTCTAGTGTGGTTGCAGAGATGGTACTCCAGCAGCTGGAACACATAGCGATGGCCCAATACCAACCAAAATTTTGGGCCCGCTATGTGGACGATACGTTTGCGGTCATTAAGAAAAGACACAAAACTGAATTTATGGGCATCCTGAATTCGGTATACCCGGACATCCAATTCACCATGGAGGAAGAAGATCAGGGCAGTCTAGCATTTTTGGATGTACTAGTGCAGCGCCAGGTGGATGGATGTCTAGCTACCAGGGTATACCGAAAACCAACGTGTACAGAGAGGATTCTCCACTTTAGGAGTAATCACCCGATGGCCCATAAAGCCAGTTGTGTCAGGACGCTATTCAAACGAGTGGAGACACACTGCAGCACCGTCAAAGCCAAAAAAGAAGAGAGAAACCACCTCTTCCGAACATGTAGAGGCAACGGCTACCCGGTTAAAATCATTAATCAGTTCAGGAGACCACCTGGACTCTGGAGTAACCCTGCATCTCAAGAATCCGTGCCTCAAGCCACCACACGTATTGCCCTCCCCTATATCCATAACGTATCGGAAGCCACAGCTAGGATCCTGGCACCACACAAAATACAGATGGCCCATAGACCCAACCAAACACTGCGAGCGGCCATAATGCGCCCTAAGGACCCGCTCCCCAGCACCGAAAGATCAGCAGCCATCTATAGGATTGACTGTACGGACTGCCAATGTAATTATACTGGGGAGACTGCTAAACGCATTAAGACCAGGGTCCATGAGCACGAATTAGCAGTGAGAAGGAGAGACTGTCACTCCCAAATATGGGCCCATATGGTGGATCTAGGCCATAAGTTTAACTTTAGTGACGTCAGTGTATTGGCAAATGATAACACCAAAGGGGGCCGCCTTCTTAGAGAGGCATGGCTCTCAGACAGTAAGTCTATTAATAGGCACATTGACCTATGCCCATCCTATTTAGCCTTAAGATCATGGAGTGCCAATAATCGGCGGCAACACCCCCGACGGTTTGATAACAATCTGGGTAGCACCCGCACCGCCCAACGAACCAGGTGCAATTCGAAAGAAAGGAAGCAAACGCGAGGCACCTTGACCATCCCCGCGAGACTGCCGCAATCCCAGAAGATCAGGGGAGGGACAGGAACCAAGGTCCGGACCCCCGGCTACAAAGAGGAGATGAGGGAAGATACGGCAGGTGAAAATGCGGAGGAATCACCAAACGCAATGGCCTGCCCACACACCAAAAGAAACATCGCAGCTGGTCGGGAAAGGAGGAGAAAACCTCCCCATGTAGCTGGAACGATCAGCTCCTATGAGGACAAACCACGGGAGGTGGTTGATGATGAACCCCTACATACCGTTGGAGAGGAGGAAGGAAAGTCGGAGAGCGGCAGGGGGCGAGAGATCGAGCTGTCATACCCCCTACCTGACGATCCTGAGGACTCCCATAGAACATACGCGAGCGCTTCCAACAAGGTAAAAAAGGGGAGAACTAAGGAAGAACACGGTAACCAGGAGGGACGCGCCCCGATGACTGTGCACACACCCCCAGGATTGAGCACTCGGAGTAAGACACGTGCGAGACAGCTGGGCATGACAACGAACAAGAGACGACCCCTCCACCATGCGGAATACCCCCCCACGCTATACCAGACTCGTAACAATTTACGGGATTACCAGGATGATAAACATATTAAAACCGAAAGCATTGAGACCGGAAATATATGGGACTCTAAAAGTAGCAACCGGACAGAACGGGGCGGAGAAAGGAACTTGGAACGTCCACCACCACCCAAGCCTGAGGGGAGATCGGAACATGAAAGCAACCGAAATAACTGGAATTGCCATTCAGCTAATCTGAGGTTGGGAGAACTGGAGACGGACGAGGATAAAAATACAACTAAGAAGAGAAAAAAAGCGCAGGCCAACTACACACGGCTGAACCAATCAGGCCCCATAACAAGATCAAGGAGCCGAGTGCAAACCTCGACACGCCTATAAAAAGACCTTCTCATTCTCTGGCACGCCAGCCCTGAGGATGCCGGCAGGTGACGGCGAAAGCTTGGCGCTTTTTAAAACTTTTATAGTTTTAACCCATTAAAAACTTCTTTAGTTTTTATTACCCTAGTGTTCATTTTTATATTTTATTATGAATATCCCTAGGGTTCACATTTTTAACCTTTTTAATCGTATATATATATATATATATATATATATATATATATATATATATATATATATATATATATATATATATATATATATATAATATTTTTTAACCGCCCATCTCCCTCGGATATTACTAATGTTTGATTGAATTTTAGGAATTTAGATAGACATCTAGTCTCTTTATCAAGAAAAATATTACTTCTTTTTCTCCAATGTATTCAAAATCACTCTTTTGAAGCCAAGAACCAATCTATTGGAGCAAAAACTTTTCATACTCATGCTGATTTTTGACATTTGAGACAAATAAATAAACCCACATTAGTATGGACTTTACATTAGAGATAAAGTAAACACCACAGTTCCCTGGTAGATTCATGGTACAAACAAATGGTGAACACTGAAAGGAATATTAAGATGTTGAATCTTTTTAAAATCAGTAGCAAAGGCTTCAGTGTCCTCATTCTTTTTTTCCTATTTCATTTCATGGCAACAATGTTACATGCCATCATTCTTATGGAAGGACACAGTTCTTATCATTTTAAAACAAAACGTTAAAACTGAGTAAACCGGAAGCCTTTAAATATTCAAAAGCCATTTTCTTTTAACCTGTTTGAAGAACATTTTTCTTCCATTAAATTATTCACCACCTTACTTTTTTGGGACAAATTCCACTCTTCAGTTGTGCTGAAGGGTTTGACAGAGAACATTCTACACAATCCTGAAATAAATTTTTCAACGGTTTTGCTGTATATACAGTTCTTGCACCATCATTAGGAAACTGTTTTTGTTAGAGGAAAGTAGGCAGTGGATGTCACTTAAACTCCTTGCACAGCCTGAGATTAAGGTTGATTCCACAAAAAAATGTGTTTAAGTTGTATTGGATTCCCCAAAGAATATTTTTGAAAGTTTTTTTAATTAGTCTCATCTACCGGAACCATGACAATCAGATTTTATATAAAATTCAGAGCTCACTGATCCATATGATATAGTCATCTGATCAGTTAGGTTTTTTGGGGAGATAGTGTGTTATTATATATAAGCAGATTTATGGGAAAATCTTTAAATGTTAAAGATGTTAATACAACATTGTACTATATACCGAAATTTTGAATGTCACCATTTATTAGGAATTATGATTATATGGCGCATGGGGCACAGCTGAAAGGATTATATTGAGAAATTAGATAATTGATATTATTCCAGATATCAAAGAATGGTTGTTGAAAATGTGTGTTTATCTATTTTGAAAAAGATAATATTTTATGCTAATCAAAACATGCAGCAACAGATGTTACTATGGAAGGGATTTTGTGGTATCTTACATTATTATATTATAGTAATGAATTCATCAGTGACTATTGATACATATAAAATATGAGGTATATTTTTTTCTTTTCCTTCTTAGTTTTGTATTTTTGTAACTTTTCTAGTTCACTTTTTCTTTAACATGAAATATTGTTCTGTTTAAAAAATAAAGATAAATTAAAGTTTAAAATGATTATCAATCAAACAAAATAAAATACCCTGACTTTATATATTGTGAATTGCAGCATGTTGGTCAAAAGATGGGCATCACCTTAAATTTATTCCAACAATAAGCATTTTCCCTAAACCCTTTCCCTAAAATAAAAAGCTGGATATCAATTAAATTAATAAATAAAAAAGTAAATGTCCATAAGTAACCTTAAGTATTCATGGTATGAGTAAGATGTGCAGGAAATGGGCAGTCAAATTTAGACATAGCATAGAAAGTACAGACAAACTGCAGCAGAAATATTACGATTAGCTAAATTTTGGATTAGTTGACTGATTATGTGCTACCAACTCATTTTTAACCTCTAGTGACGACTTAGATTTTCTGCATGGAATTTTTGCTACCAGTAGCTGCCTATCAAATAAGTGCAGAAACAGGATAGTGACTGATTATGCCATCAAGTCACTGTCAACCTCTAATGACCACAGAGATAGATTTCTCCATGATAATCTGTCCCTGACCTGGTCTTTCAGTTCTTCAAACAGTGTATCATTGACACCGTAACTGAGTGCCCCCACCTTGCTGCTGGTTGCCTTCTCCTTCTTTTTCCTCCCACCTTTTCCAGCATTAGAGTTGGGTCTTTGCCTAACATTTCCACAGTGGGATAATTTGAGTCTGATAATTTGTGCCTCAGATTTATTTGTTTAATGATCCATTGGTTTATTTTCTTGGCTATGTACAGTATTCTCAGGAATCTTTTCCAATGCCAAAGTTCAAAAGTGTCAATACTCTTCCTATCCTCCTTAAAATCCCAATTTTCATTTCCATAGTGGGTCACACGGAACGTCCTGACTTCTGTGATTCTGGCCTTTGTAAGTAAAGCATCTGCATATCTTTTTGAAGACCTTCCTTGCTATTCTACAAAGTACTAATCTGTGGCATATTCCTTGACTGCCTGTTCCTTTACTGTTGATGGATGATCTTAAAAGCCAGAATGAACAGAATAAGTATTTCAAGACATGCACTGTGAACAGAGAAATTTTGGACCACAGGTCAATGTGATAAGCTCAGCACCATTGTTCATGATGTATGGAAAAGTTATGTTCACTTTGGGACAAACTGGAAGGCAGGATGAAGAGACAACTGTGGTTTTTAGCTGGCCCAGTTGCTTCTGTTCATTCACTTTTAATTTCCCAAGAGTGATCTGAAAAGGCTAAGAAGTGGCTCTTTAGGTTGCATACATCTTTCAGCTGCAAGAGTCTCTGCAAAAAAGTTGCCATGTTATATCTTTATCTCATTGGACTAAATGACCTACAAGGTCCCTTCCAACTATTCTATTCTATTCTATTCTATTCTATTCTATTCTATTCTATTCTATTCTATTCTATTCTATTCTATTCTGCAGTGACTACCGACAGGCATGGAATATCAGCAGGAAAATATAAAGTTTAGAGAAAAAGGGAATCTGGATGGTCATATAGTACATTTTTTTAATGTCCAATGTGTCTTTCTTTTGTACTATGTAAAATGTTGGGCAAAAATCTAAGTTCTTGGCTATCCAAAAGAAACCAAACATTTTTTTATTTATCTTATATTTATATTATATTACATTATATTAAATAAATTGGCACCCAAAATTGGCACTTAGTAATTTAGAGAAATGTAATTAATGTAAAAAAATACATTTTCTCAAAATGCTTCTCCTGCTTTATATTCAAATAAGCAGTAATGGAATTTTTCAGATATTATTCCAAAAAATCTTTTCTTAGCATTTTAATTGAAGTCTGCGGTTCAAATAGAGTTGAGGATTTAGCCTGATTATATGTTTTGTTCCATCAGTTCATTTAATAAAATCTCTTTCCTGAAAGATATGTTGATAAAGATAACAAAAATCCCTTAAGATATTATTGTTTCCTGTCAAAACTGATTTTCTTTTTTCTTTCTCTTTTGTTGTATATCAGGCATCCAGAACATCAAATATTCTTCCTCTTGCTCCCTGCCATTTAACTTCTTCTCAAAAATTCATTTTTTTCCCTGCATAACCATTAGTCTAATTTCTTGGGCCTTGTTCCTAGCTACCAAAAAGTTTTAAGAGAACATGTTGAAGTTCACCCACTTTTATTCTTCCCATTCATATTTTTTCCTTGGCTACTACTTTCTCCATTGATTGTTCCAGGTTATAATATATTCAGAAGCAGGAATCCATCCACTTTTGCTTAATGTTATACAACTCTCCACAATTTACTCTTTTTATTCCTTCAGGGTTTGTCATCAATCAATTCGATACAGAGAAAACAGGCAATGAGGAGGAAAGGGGAAGTTTTAGTTTTGACCATATTTTGACTAACCGATAAGAATAATGATATGAGATAGCTCCAAGACCATGTGAATAAAGATATTTGTGCATTAGAGTTGGAGTCTCTAAATCTACATAATTTGGGGTGGGGAGACAAAACAATAGCATCACAAAGAGTGTTCTTGAAATTACTCAAATGAAATTAATTAAAACAGAAGAGGGATTCAGAAAAACTAGATGTCAACGCTGTAAATATTGGATGTTCCCACTCTGACAACTGATGAAAAATGCAGCCATTTTCTCTTTTCTTTTAACATGCTTTTTCTGGTATTTAGAAATCAGGTGCAGAAGGGTGGGGGGTTGGGATGAAAGCTTGAGCTCAGCTATCCATAATAATAATGCTGCTTTATGGGAACCCAAGGACGAGCTGATAACGTTTTGGCGGGCTGAGGAGCTGGGAGAAAGCCCGCATTTTAGGCTAATTAGAGAATGCGATTTATGACATCTTATTGTGGGTGGAAATTGTACTTTGTTACTTTGTATCTGGGGAAAGGGAATTGGTTTTTGGTTCAACTATGTAGTGCCAATACTTTATTTCCTGAATAAAATATTCTTTAAGGAAGAATTTTTGCCTTGAAGTTCGGAACCATGACATTATAAGGATTTAACCCACTAGAGACAGCCATCCTAAGTCTTACTTTGGATACCCTATGGCTTTTCTTAGCACCAGGAATCTCTTTCCATTCTATGTTTATGTTCTGTTTTATGTTCTGTTTTATGTTCTGTTTTATGGTTTTGAGTCAATTGGCTTGTGAAATCTCTTAGCTTGACCTCTGGATTTTCATGAACTATTATGTACTGATTCCATTAACTGAATGCAACCTCTGGAAGAGACATTCAACTATGTCAACCTTTCCAGGCCCCTCTCTTTCCCCAAAGCAATGGAAGATTGGAATAGACTACTGATTTAATTTCTGGCCCCATGAAGTTGTTTTAAAATGAATACAATTAAAGTCTTACCAGTTATTACAAACATTAATCATATTATATTTCATGGACCTTTTAGTTATAACTACTTATTTTAGATTAAGATATTGTAACGGATCGCAATATGTTTTTGAATTAATTACTGTTTTATACTATACCTGCATTTTACCCTTAACTGAGTGCATACTAATGTTACATAATGTTACTTACATCAAAAGGGAATGATCTTAGTTATGAATATGCTTATACATATGAGGTTCCAGTAGAGTTATTTTTTTATAAGGATCTCCAAATCACAGAAAAAGGTTCAATCTAATTTTATAGTGAGAGTTAGGTTGGATTAAGAGTGTTATTTTGCTTTCATCTACTAAATAAATCTGAACTAAGTTAACAATTGAGTTTCTTTTTTCTCTTCCTTTCAATCATGTCTGATTCTTGGAAACTGCCTGGATATGTCCCTACACTTTTCTTGGCAAACCTTTTCAGAAGTGGCTTGCCATTTGCCTCCTTCCTAGGGTTGAGAGAAAGTGACTGGCCTAAAGTTACGCAGCCCAAGGTAGGACTAAAATGTTGTGAGTCCTCGCCTGCCAGCAGATCTGACAGCCAAGTTAGATGAATTGGATGAGGGAGAAGGCTTGCCTGGGGTCACATTGGAGTCTGTGGAAGGCTCTGAGGAGCATGAAGACTAAGAGCTAGATGTGACACTGGGCCCATCATGCTCAAGTAGAAAGACAGCTGGGTTGGGGGCCTAAACTGAGTGAAGATGAGGAGCAGCTAGGGCCTGTTCCAGATGCACGGATGCACAGGGAGGAAAGGCATGTAGGACAGCGGAGGGTGGTGGTGCGGCTGTCCAGGAAAAGTAAATGACTCTTAAGAAGCCACACCCTGGTTGGACTATAAAGAGGAGAGGCGTGGGAGGGGCTGGTTGCCAAAGGCAACCATTTATGCTACAGCTTCGTGCTTCTGTCATTGGATTTCTTGCCTCAGGATTCTTGGGTATTTAATCAGGTTTGTTGGCTTTCTGTGTGTTTGAGTGACTTAAATCTTGAGCATTCCAGCTGAGAATCTAGAGACTGAATCTTGTTCATTTCAACAGCTAAAGGTCTGGTTGGAGTTTTGTTCCATAAAAGCTATGTCAAAATAAAAGGGGTTTATCTCACCAAGTCCTGCCTTGTAAAGGGGTTTTTCCTTGTCAGTAAGCGATTGAGCATGACTCCCGGAGGCTGGGACAGAACATAGAATTCATGAACTCTTGGTTTCTAGCTTGGCGTCTGAACCACTAGAATAAACTTGCTCTGAACAGTTGGCTAATTAACTGCAAACAGTTGGCTAATTAACTGCAGTTAATTTTTTTTTTAAAAGTATTGGAAACCTATGTTCATGCATCTGGATGTAGAGATCCACATTTGACCAGTATATCTGACTTCCATATTTTAGAGCAGTGTTTCTAGCCTTTGCAACTTGAAGATGTGTGGACTTCAACTCTCATAATTCCTTAGCCAGCTGTAGAGGATGCATAGTACATTCTTCTTCATTTTCATTTTTATTGACATTTCCTGTATTAATTTTAAAATAATTACCAGGTAGAAATGTTGATTGGTATATTTCCTCTGTCCCTATAGAGCAAAGTGCTCGTGTTATGCATAATATGGCCAAATGTTGCTTAACAGCTATGAAAACACAATAGCAAATATTCTCTAAAATGGCTGAGTTCTTTTAAAAGTTTAATTTTAAAAAAAATATATTCTCCCATTGATTGTTTTTGGCTGCCTGTTGAATTCTTTGCTGTTGTTATCTATGAATTACGATTAATTTTATGCTTATATACTGATCTGTCACTCTAATACAAGTCTTATTACTACTGCTGTTTTTGAAATTTGAGGTTTTTTGTTTACCTGGGCTTCAGGAATGGAAAGATGGAAAAATTTAGAATGAGCAAAACATCTTAATTTACTATCTATAATAATACCCAAATGCAATACTGTAAATCATACTGCAATTCAAGAGCTGTGAAGAATAGCAGTGGGAAGTACCTTGAACCATCAGCTAGTACAATAGACGGCTTGAGTTCAAGGGAAGAGAACCCAGTGCATCCAATGATAACCAGAAAAAGCTAATTTTAGATGGTTTAAGATTTTACACCATATTTAGCTGGAGGAAAATGTGATTCTTCTGAGTTATGTCCTGTGTAAGTTGATGGATGCTGACCTCAGGGGTTAAAAAAATAAATAAATGCAATTTCCACAGCTGACTCATGAGCTAGTAATGAAAATTCTGGGCAGTCAACTGTGTAAAAGGCTTCAGATTAGTGTCCCAACCTTCGGAGGGATTTCCACACCAAACCTCTGCTCCAGATATCTTAGTCTTGCAAAATTGACAGGAATCCCATGGCAACTTGGCAACTCTGAGCTTAATTGATTGATCAATTGATTATGTATAGCCATCTACCTTATGGATGTGGTTCTGAGCATCGTACAATTGAAACAAAACAGTGAAAAATGGACCCTTAGAAACCATTAAAAATAATTTTAAAATATAAACAAAATACAAGAGAATGTGTTCAAGATCTCACGTGCAATATAGCCATTTTGCAGGCTCCCCATTTCCGTGGTTTACCTAAATCTGCTGGCAAAACCATGTTTTGAGAGATATCTGCAAAGTCAGTAGAGTCAGAACCAGTCTAATGGGGGAAAATCCTTGAGATTTGTAGTAGTTCAGGAATGTAAGACTGACAGAATAAAACTTCCACATAAAGGATTCCCTTTGAGCAGGATGATACTTCTTGACAATAAAGGGTCATAAATGTTGATCCTGGCTGCTTTAATCAGTTTGCCTGTAATGTGGGTGCCCATTT
Source organism: Crotalus tigris (assembly GCF_016545835.1). Taxonomy (NCBI): domain Eukaryota; kingdom Metazoa; phylum Chordata; class Lepidosauria; order Squamata; family Viperidae; genus Crotalus; species Crotalus tigris. The sequence continues at coordinate 51,353 of NW_024098297.1, read as the reverse complement.
AACAATTGGTTCTCATGAACCAGACTGAGTTATCTAGAATGATAACACCCCTGCATGCCCAGAAATATAGTAATAGCAATAGCACTTAGACTTACCGGTATATACCATTTCACAGTGCTTTATAGCCCATATGGCCCATTTCCTTTCCCTCATAGAACATCACTTCTCAAAATATACTCCAATTGGTCTTAGAAGAGTAAAGAGCCTCACTGTGTGAATGGACTTCCATTTACGTGATGTTGGATTCCACCTCACAGTTTTTGTATTAAAGCCTTTGGTTAAAGTGTTGCATAAGTATTAGTTTGCTAAATATTGGCTTTAAATGAGAGTTCATTGGAGGGATGAAAAAAACTTAACTTTGCCATAATTAAAATTCTCTTTTCATTATTTTATTTGCCTTTCAGACAAAAACCTTTATTTAATTTTCTTAATTTGGCTTGTTGACATAGGACGTGATAAAGTATGTTATTTGGGGGCCGTTTCTACTGTCCCTCCCATCTGTGAATGATAAGGACTTAAATCAGAGGAAATGAAGAAACAGATAGTGAATTGTTTATCTCTCAAAGAAGTGCTGTGTGCTTCCAAGGGCAAAATAAGGTACAATTAAAATAATAGCATCTGACACATAAATAGAGGGGCACAAAGGTTTCCGAAGGAGTGGAAGTAATTGCTTTGACTCTTGTATGCCAGAGCCAAGGGAGGTGACACACCATTATTGCTTTCTTCTAACACTGAGTTCCATTATGCCATGCATCACCTTTTTCATCACAAATGAGACATGGGAACTGTGGTTATTGCTTTGTCACTCAGAAGTAGCTTCCTTAAATGTTTGCCCTCAGGAAAATGCTGGAACAGAACTCTCATACTGTAAGTCCCATCCAGCATTAGTAATGAAATATTCACAAAGTCCAGAAGATATGGTAGAAGATTAGAAGCCAAGCCTCTTTCAAGAATTTGGAGGACAGTATTGTCAGCTGGAAAGCCTGGGTTCAAGACCCAAGTGCCATGTGATGGGGTGAGCTCCCATCCTTGCCCAGCTCCTGCCAACCTAGCAGTTCAAAAGCATGCAAATGAAAGTAGATAAATAGGTACCACTTCTTTGAGAAGGTAATAGCATTCTCTGATGTCATGCTGGCCACATGACCATGGAAATGTCTTTTTACTGTGCTGGCTTGCAACGGAGATGAGCGCTGCCCCCTAAATTCAGCAATGACTAGTGGAGTGGGACTCTTCTACCTTTACCTTTATAGACACAGAACTGGACCAAGAGTATAATCTTGGGCAGCTATCTTTCCATACCAGAAACAAATAGACTTGAGGTTGTGGGAAGGATTAATTTGATTCTGTTATTTTTCTGAACTGAAAAATAGCTCAGAGAAAAACCCACATAGCGCTGCAGGTCAAATACATCTATTTAAACACATTAGTTCAATTTTCTTAATAAGACAGATATTTTCAGTATTTTTTTCCATTTTTGGTTTTAGCACTGCCTTCAGTTTGGTATATTTATATCCAATTAACTTTGATTTTTCTAATAGGCCTATGGCAGTAAAAATAAAATTTCATGACATTTTTATGGGATCCCTTTTCAGTTGAATATTAGTTATACTCTTCCTTTGTTTTCTTTGTTAATGTTTTGTTGTGATATATATACATATGTGTTAATTGGTTGGTGGGTTAATGAGATGGTTATTATATGAGATGGTATAATACTAGATGGTTAAAAAGAACAGAAGCTTTTCATCTGAATTTAGGCTAATTTAGATTGCTCTCATGACCACTTAGACCCTTTTCACCACTCAAAACTATCTTGCATCTCCCAGAATCCTCCACCTGAATGGCCCATGTCTTCTGGTCAAGTGTTGCTACAGCTTCTAGGAAAACATTCCTAGAAGCATTTTCTCTGTGTCTCTGAACCAAATGAAGTATTGAAGCTACCATTGATGGATACATTGCTAACTAATTTGAAATAAGTCATAATTACAGAGGGCAGCTTCTCTTTGAAGTGCTGTCACAGAATTGTTATCTCTTTGAAGGCATCCTATGCTTCACGGATTGTCTGGTCCAATTGGTTTTAAAGCTAAAGAAGTAAAAACATATGCCATGAAATGTCATTTTAATACTGAGCATCTGTTCAGAAGACAGAACAGCCACTAAATCACCGGATCCCAATATGATTAGATGCACGTAATTTCTCCTTAAAATTTAGTAAACATTTCACAGTTTCCAACTATGCATATTCAATCAGCATAAGGTCATTTCATATAGGTTTTTTATTCTCTTTTATCCTCTTTTCGGGATCCCTTTTCTCTGTGGAAGCCACTTAATTTTTCAAAAGCATTTTACATTTGAGTGTTACCATTGTCTAAAATATGACAAAACCTATCCTATTATTCTTGTATCATTGCATTAAATCAAATTTCTCCTTTGTATTAAAGCTCATATATCTAAGATGGTACCATCAAATCCATCACATCACGAAATCTCCCACTGCACAATAAAGCAGGGAGTTTTGTTACTGTGTCTTCATGACTGTAATTCATTTCTGGCAGTGTATTAAGACATACAAGTCAGATCCATATAAATACACAATCCTGTTCTACAAGTCATTATAGCCCAGGCTGTGCAATTTCTGAGCAAAGGAGGAAGCTGTGAGAAAAAGCTCTCAAATACTCAGATAGAAAGAATGACAAAAAGAATGAAACTGTTATGCCTTTTTTGATGCTGAATTTCATAGGTGTGATGGTCCTCTCAGAAAATAAAAACAATGTGTAGTTCCCACACAATACTTCGAAGCTATTCATTTTATTATTTAGATTTATATGACTGCCCATCTCACATAGTGATTCTGGGTGACTAATAAAAAAAATGCCATTCAAAATAATAACCCCAAAACATCATAAGACTTAAAATGACTACAGAGGTAAAAACCAATCTAATAAACCAAGAATACTTCACAGGCTTCACTTAATCCCCTGAATCTCTTGAAAAACATCCAGGTCTTCACGGCTTTTTAAAAGGCTGTTAGAGTCGGGGCCAATCTAAGGACTGATGGTTGAATGGTGTTCCAAAGGGCATTTTTGATCTTACAAGATGACAACCTTTAATTGAGAGAACCCACAACTTGCCCCTTCTGCTAGATCAGAGGGACAGGCAAAAACATTTGCTGACAAATGACGCTGCAAATAACCTAGTCCCATGCCATGAAGGGCTTGTTAGTGATAACCAGCACCTTGAATTGCACCTGGACATATATGGGGAGCCAGTGCAGCTCCTTCCCTCCTTTTTTCCTTCCTTCTTTCCCTCCCTCCCCTCCTTCCTCACTCACTCACTCACTCACTCACTCACTCACTATAGTTATGATAATTATCTTTTTATAAGTCATAAGATAAAGGTTTGGCTCTAAGAAATAATGTAAGTCATGACAGTAGCCATTGATTTAATTAATTAAAGATTTAGTTTCTTATCCATATTTCTAATAAGGAGAGTGAATATAAGATTGCATCGCTTATTACTAGCTAGCAACTTTAATCGAGTGTAATGTTTTTTGTTATTATATCATTCCTTACTAAGCATTTGGTTGCCTCTTTTTAATTATAGTACTGGGGGCTACAGATAATATTAACACCTTTAGAGAGGAAGCATAAAAGAAACAAATGATTTAGCAACTGAATCAACAAAGGTATTAAGAATCTTGATTTGTTCTGAGCATAGCGATAAAAGAACATACCTTGTTTTTCCACATAGGCAGTGATGAACAGATTAGAAAATAGCACTGAAAGCAAAAGAGGCCACTATGCCAGTCATGGAATATGTTTTATAAAATAAAGCCATATGCTGCAAGTAACATTTTAAAATAACAAAAATATAGTTTTTGGGGATAATTAATCTTGTTCGGATGCTGAATTAGCCAGTAAATGTTTGATTACTGCTTCCGTCTAAATCATATCTCTAGTCCAGACTTCTCCATCTGCTGTCTTTTAAATGTGTCATGTGGGGAAATGCATATGCAGAGAGAAAGAAAATATAAAGCCAATATATTCTGCGTGCCTTCTGCATAATTTCATGTGATCCTCTTTTTAATTGAAAAAGCTGTTTGATAATAAGCCATCCAGACCTTGTTATTTGCCGAGAAAGCTCATGCCATGAAAAAAAAGTTCATATCAAGAGGGGACCCTGCCCACTTTGGGCTTGGCCCCGCCCAATGCTTGTTTTGTTTCCATCCTCGTTGACACACAGTGAGATCTGCGACAGTTTTTTCCTGCAGGTTATGATTGCAAAAATAGATTATGATATAGAAAATTAATTGTGACTGTTCACAGCCTAAAGGACTGAAAAAAGCTTTGTTCCAGTGAAGGCAATGGAATGCAGTGGAATTAAAACATGATCAAGTTACTCAGTTGGTTGAACTGGGAGCTGAATATACATATATTCAATCAGAACTCCCTTTTTGGTCATTAAGACCCACCTCATTAAATGTATTCAGAATTGCAGTATTTCTTGACTTCTAGGATGCTATATGAGAGTCAATTTGGTCTATGGTTAAAGTGACAGGCTAGAAACCAAAAGGCCATGAATTCTAGTCCTGCCTTAGGCATCAAAGCCAGCTGGGTGACCCTGAGCCAGTCACTCTTTTTCAGCCCAACAAAGATTGTTGTGGGGAAAATAGGAGGAGGAAGGAGTATTGTGTGTGTTCACTGCCTTGAGTTATGTATGAAAATAATGAAGTTGGGATTTAAAAAAATCTTAAAAAACCTAAAACAAATAACTGATCCTCCATTTTTTTATGGAATAATTGCAAAAGGTCTTGAAATCTACTAATCTGGATTCCAGACACTGAAATTATGGCTTTGAAAGCCAGTGTATAATAGTGCTTAAGGTGCTGGGCTGGCACATGGAAGACTCAGGTTCAAGTCTACTCTTAGTTACGGAAGTTTCCTGGGGGACTTTTTGCTGCCGCTTTGAGTTCCTTATAAAGTAATAAAGGCAGGATAAAAAAAGTATAACCCCTTCTACCATTTCACAGGGTTGTTGCTATAGGGGAAAAAATGAAGTAGTATGCATGTAGTCTTGAGTCCTGATAGAAAGCTGGAAAATAAATCAAATAAGTCAAATAAATAAATAAATACAGGCAATATTACTGTTAGTGTGGTTCGCTAGCAAAAAAGAAAGAAAAAAAAAGGGGGGGGGAGAAGGCTTCTATATTTCCTGCAATACATTCAGAAGCAGCCCTTAGCGTTAATTAGCAGGTAATGACTGAAATAAGAAATCCCAGGCAAATAAGCCTGAGCTTCACTAGTTCAGTAAGAAGCTTAGAGTTCCCTGTGATGTCCAATATCAAATGTTCTGCAGAGGCAAATGAAACAGATTTATTTGGCTTCAGAGTCATCTTGAAGAGACAGATGAATGGGTTTGCCAAGGTGTGGATTTCCTATGCTTGTACTTAAGACTGAAGATTTAATTCACTGTGATTGAGCCCTAGAGGAACATTTGCATTTTACATTAATAAGCTTCTAATCTACAGTGACACCACCAAAGGTCTGACCCATTTTTAAAACCAGCCAGATTAGACTTGGCGTAGTTTGTCACTTTTTTCCCTGCTGGGTATTTCTTTTTTCTTTTTATAGAGTATCTTGGCCACAACATTTCATACAGTTGAATAGGCTGAGGCTAAAATTCACTTTTTGTATTATATTTCAGCATCATATTCTATAGCACTTTATAAAGAACAGGTTTGACGAGCTCTTTATGGGGATTAGAACTAAAAAAAAACATATAGCCATATAAAAATAAAAGGCACACTTCCTTTGTTTTACCTAATCCAGATGTTTAATGTTTACTTGTGGGACTGTCTATCCCTGATAGCCTTCCTACTAGATCTGGCAGCCTAAGTGTATTCTGGATCCCTTGGTAAAGCACAGTCAGCTGGTGAGACCTTAGAAATGTACCTTATGTGGAACAGACTTCCTCTGGAGATATGGATGCCCCTCATCCTATTGGTCTCCAGGAAAATGGTGAAGGTTTCTTCCAGGTCCTAGGCCAGAATGTCAGCTGTTCATTTGCATTCTTTTAGTGCAGTGGTTCTCAACCTGTGGGTCAGGACCCCATTTGGGGTCGAACGACCATTTCACGGGGGTCACCAAACAACGCAGTCCGCCATTTTTTCCCCTTTTCCTTAGCTGTGCTACTCCCTTTTATTCTATTGGCTTTTGAAAGCCAATAGAATAGACTCTCTTGAATAGAGTCTAATTCTATTGGCTTTCAAAAGCCAATAGGAATTGTCCAGGCTTTCTCTGCCCTGCTGAGCCCGCCAAAAGTCCCATTCTGGAAATGGTGCTGCACCAGTTGAGTAGTCCTTGACTTACGACCGGTTGAGTAGTCTTCGACTTATGACCGGTTGGGGGTCGCGGCATTAAAAAGATTGAGAACCACTGTTTTAGTGAGTCCTTAAAGCTACCTTATCTGTGTCTTCAGGGTCACCTGAGTAGTACAAATGGAGCCTTCTTGGAACTGTTGAAAGGACTGCTGATGATGTCATATCCCTCCCCCTCTGTTGAGAAAGGGCTGTTCAATTTTGACATAGATGACCTCTTTGATCCCTCTTTCTGAAGACACAGATAAGCTTCCAGGTAGCCTTAATGACTCGCTAAAAGAATGCAAAAGAACAGCTGTCTACAGGAGTATAAATCTTTTGATTCCCCACATCCAGTCGGAGCTAAAGAAGCTTCTTGGATAAGAAATGAAATGTCTTCAAAGAAAAAACAAGAAAGTCCAGTTGCCTCATAAAAAAGCATCTTTGGGGAGGTGGCACAATCAATCAAAGTGGCCCAGATACCTTGATCTGGCACTGGTGGGATCCTTTCTGCACAACCCCCCTCTCCGGTCTCATATCTGTTTGGCTGCCATTTCTTTCTATATTATCTTCAATCAACCCTGGCGTCAGTTGATGATCTTTGAGCAATCGCCAAGACCAGTGCCACAGGCCACCACTCAATCACCTGTCATCATTATTTCCCAGAATGCCTCTCAGAATATATTATTTTGGCCACCATGTGCTGCAGCACCACCAAAAATGTCTTACTGGACTGCTCACTCACATTGAAGGAAACCTGAGTCAGACTATTCTACCATATTCAGAATTTCCTCTGAGATTTCTGAAAACAGGTGTTCAGTTCCAATCTTCCTTTGGTCATTGCATCTCTTTGCAAACAGAAGTGCCTGGTAAGAAGGTTTGTCACTTGGTCACCAAGTCTCACTTATCTATGTAACTTGGACAATCATTACCGTATTTTCTGGCATATAGGACGACTCGGCGTATAAGACGACCCCCAACTTCGGAGCCAATTTGCATGCCTTGAAAATCGTCTTATACGCCAGAAACTACCGTAATTTCCAGCATATAAGATGACTCGGCGTATAAGACGGAGCCGATATCATGCTTTAGAAAGTCGTCTTATACGCCGTAAAATACGGGTAATTTTCCATTCTGCTTGGCTATAGGAAAGCCAGATCTGTACCATAATTAAACAGTATGAAATCTAACAATATGTTCCTCCTCCTCCTCCTTTTTTCCTGATATTTCAGTATAATCTATGGCTCTCAAGTATGTGCATATAATGACCTAAACCCCTTAGATATTTTAAGGGTATTATTCCAAGTACTTAACTGCATTTTAAATGGGGCAGTTCATTTAGAAACTGATCTGATCTCCCTGGAGTCTAAGGTCTGCATGTGTCCGCTTTATTTCTGTCTCCAGCTTCATTTTTGCAGTGACTCTCTGGCTCCATTATATATATATATATATATATATATATATATATTTGATTCCTTTTTCTCTTTCTGGAAAACCAGAATTCAGAATGGTCTCCACCAGTGCAGCTTCTCATTCTCTCCTTCTGGCCAGGGAAGAGTTAAAGCTTCAGTCTGAAGCAGGGTTTGATATAGTTCTCCAGTAGGGCAGAGTGAATTGGGCAATCAGCATTGGCAAATTATAAACAGGAAACCCTTCACACTGGCCAAATCCCTATTCAGTATTACCTGGCCAAAGCACTGTAGAACTTTTTGCTTGCTTTAGTGTCTTGTCCTCTGGGATTCTTATGGGAAAGTATAATAGTGCTCCTCGGGCAGACTAACCCAGTCTATGACTTGGAGAACCCTGAGTTTCAAACCTACCTGTTCCTTCTGGCTCCTTTTTGCAGCAACCTGTGCTTTAACTTTATAAATCCACTTGCTAAGAACTTCTACCGGTTCTAAGGGAAATATAATTTGCCTTTTACTCTTAGACAAGAACTTTAATGTTTTCAGGACAGTCACAAAAGTTCTTTCAACTGCTATTGCTTTAAGCCAGGGATCCCTAACCTCTAGGCCACAGACTGATACCGGTCTGTGGCCTGTTAAGAACAGGCTGCACAGCTGGAGGGGAGTGGTGAGTGAGTGAGTGAGTCGGTGGTGTCAAAAAGGTTGGGGACCACTGCTTTAAGCAGGAAAATGCCCTCCTAACTTTAAAGATAAAGCATTTCCCCCACCCAGTCATGTCCAACTTTAGGGAGTGGTGCTCATCTCTGTTTCCTAGCCAAGGGAGCCAGCATTGTCCTAAGATGCTTTGGTGGTCATGACTGTTCACCAAGGTGCACACAACGCTGTTACCTTGCCACAAAAGTGATACCCACTTATCTGTTTGAATTTGCCTGCTTTCAAGCTGCTAGGTTAGCAAGAGCTGGGGCAAGAACAGGAGCTCCTCTATCACATGATACTTGGGTTTCAAACTACCAATCTTCCAGTTGACAGCCCAGCATCTTAACTGCTAAGCCACCATGCCCCCTCCTAATTTTAGGACCTCATACATTTACCAACTTTTCTGCTTTCAGTAATATTTCCTGTCTTATTTGTCATAAACCAAAATAAAGGATAGTAGTTTAGAACATATGCTACTGTTCAATATTCTATTAATGAAGTGGCTCATTAATTTAGCCAATTAATGTTAAGTATTGAGATTTCTTAATATTTTACTGCTTGTACTTAGTAGTCTAAACTATTTTATTTACTTCTATTAATCTTCCAGAAAATGCTTTTACTTTGAGCCTTGTAACCTCTTACAAAAAATTGTATACAGTGTTGGTCAATGACAATAATAAAGACAGTATAAAAACTGACATCTTGTCTTTCTTTAAGGAGCTAAAGTCTACCTATCCTGTGAGGGAGATAGGCAGTTTTTAAATTTGATAAATAAATAAAAATATAAAATTAAAATACATATTGCTGTCTTTCTCACCTTTCACCTTCCCCACCAGTTGCCCATCAAGGGTCCTTTCTAGTCTGGAAGCAATCATAGAGTTGTACAGTTTCAGAACAAATAATTCAGAGAATGCCAAAGTTTATAGTCTCATTTCCACATTGCATTACAGGGATTTCTATCTAAAAAAGTTAATGGTTTCAACAGAAGAAAGTATATATAGGTTGAACTGTGAAGTCCTGAATTCAGTCAAGATGTTACCTAGTTGGGTAATGAAAGGTCTGTAGGAAAGGAAGCTCAGAGAGTACCAAAGACTCAAAAGTTAATTTTTTGGGTTTATTTCCCAATTGATTTTCAGTAAGACATTTGGGACAATTTAAAATCATACTACTTTCAAACTGTATCTAATCCTGTTAATTGAATTATAATAGATGTTAATGGATTTGTTTTAATCCTATTATACTGACAATTTGTAAGTCTCTTAGAGTGAATGGATAGATGGATGGATGGATGGATGGATGGAGAGAGAGAGAGAGAGGGAGGGAGAGAGAGAGAGAGAGAGAGAGAGAGGGAGCGCTCACAGGACTTTTCAAGACTCTGATATTGAATAGAAGAGTCATAAATTAAATTAGACATTATGTTCCCTCTTGAATTTTTTGCCTTTTCGTTCAACAATCTTAGTTGCTGCAAAGTTGAATGTGTGTCCTTGTTCCTTGCAGTGTGAGGCTACTAATGGGTCAGGTCTCTTCATCTGACCACTTTTTTGTATTCTTGCAATCTGGTGGTTAGCTTCCTCCCTGTCTGTCCTATATAATCATAGGGGCAACCCATGCAGGGGATTTGATAGATTACACTGAAAATATCTCCCACCTCCCAGTGATTTTTGCAATGCATAATTTGTCCTTGTGTGGTAGCCTCTGGGTGGTGTGCAATGTCCACTTGCAGATCTCGGAAGCTGTAGAAGCTGTAGAAGCATGTGTTCTACAGCTTCCGAAATGTTTTTGATGGATGGTGAGGTGTGTGCCATGTGGTTGGTCTTCTATCTTGTTTCTTCCTTTCTCTCCCCAATGTGTTGCACAGACATTTTGTGACAAATGATGGATTGGGTTGAGAGTGAGCTCAGCATTTATGCCTAAACTGGGTCTAGAACTCAAAGTCACCTCGTTTCTAGAACAGCACCTTGACAGTAAAAAACTAAGCAAGAAAACCTTGCTAAAGGAAGCATAATTTATCTGTTAATAATAATAATGATGATGATGATGATGATGATGATGATGATGATGATGATGGAAGGGACCTTGGAGGTCACCTTGGGTGCAATCCCAAAACAACTGGAGCACCACTTGAACACCATTGGCATTGACAAATTCGCCATTAGTCAATAGCAAAAGGCAGCCTTATTAGGAACTGCTTCCATCCTGCGACGATATCTGTGATGCCATCAAACATCCACATCTGCCTATCCCAGGTCCTTGGTAAGGACTCGATAGGTAGACAAAAATGCCAAATCCAGTCTGAACATCTGGCTGACTGTATGGTGATCCATAATAATAATGTTGGAAGAGACCTTGGAGATCATCTAGTCCAACCCCCTGCTCAGGCAGGAAACCCTATACCATTTCAGACAAATAGTTGTCCAGTCTCTTCTTAAAAACTTCCAATGTTGGAGCATTCACAGCTTCTGGAGGCAGGTTGTTCCACTGGTTAGTTGTTGTAACTGTCAGGTAATTTCTCCTTACTTCTAGGTTGCTTCTCTCCTTGATTAGTTTCCATCCATTGCTTCTTGTCCTGCCTTCAGGCGCTTTGGAAAATAGCTTGACTCCCTCTTCTCTGTGGCAGCCCCTGAGATATTGGAACACTGCTATCATGTCCCCCCTCTTCCTTCTCTTCATTAAACTAGACATACCCAATTCCAGCAACCTTTCCTTACATGTTTTGTTCTTTTTAATTTATACCTCATAAGTGACTGACAAAAGTCTATGGGAGCAAGTCTGAATATTTTGAGAATTGCTAATCTTTGTACATTTATTTCCTTGCTGGGCAGCAAAGTGTGCAGAGTAAAGAATAGAGTTACTCCAAAGCACCAGATGAAAGAATGCAAAAGGTTCTGGAAATAAGCAAGTTGCTTTTTTTTGAAGCATTCATTATAGTACATTAATGCTAAGTGACTTGAATCAAAGCCCAATAAGAGTCCTGCCCTCCCTGCTTCTCGCCCATCTCTCTTTTAAAATGACTTTTATTTATCTGCTGTATTTTCATGCCTACATGGTGACACTTCAAATCACTTCAGAAAAGCATTCTTGTTTAATCTGACTGCTGTGCCATGTGCATCTTGTTGATTACAGACCTTTTTAAGATGCTGTTTATGAACTGACTCTGCATGCAGTACTGTCAGCAGCTTTTTGCTCCTCTAAGCCTCTTGAATGTCTTCCTCGTCAGATTATAAACCTTTCAGAAAAAAGTGTGATTGCTGAATGACTACAAGCTTTACCTGGGAAGTGTGAGGCATATCAGCTTTGAAATTCAAGAGCAATGTAAATGCACAAAACACCTGTATTTTGTCATGAGAGGCCATCTGGAATTTTTTTCTAAAGGAATTCACTATTTAGATAAACAAAAAAATAAGTAAGATTGACAAGATGAAAAAAATGGCCAGTATTCATCCAGTCCAAAGTAATTTGCTTACTAAGCATCTCTCCATAAGGGTATTTGGTTCTCACAGATGAAGGCAAATATACATATAGGATAATGTTGCAAGATTGAATATCGGTCGGTCACCGGAACCAGAGAATTACTCTTCTGAGCTTTCAGACTCATGCTGGAAGCCATCATTCATATTTTATGTGGTACCTTCAGTAGTGGGATTCAGCCAATTCGCACTGGTTCAGTAGAACCGGTAGTTAATTTTTTGCTGACTTTGGCAAACCAGCTGATGCCCTAGCCCTTTTTTGCAAGGCCCAGAATGGAAATGCTTGGACACCACTTCCGGAAGTCCGTTCTGAGCCAGGGAGGCCTCCCAGGCCCAGAAAGCCCCCCCCCCGGAAATGTGTGGATGCCACTTCCAGAAATTTGTTCTGAGCCTCAGAGGCCTGGGGGAGGCCTCCCAAGCTCGGAACGGACTTCCAGAAGTGGCAACCATGCACTTTCGGTGGGCTGTCAGGACCTGGGATGCCTCCATGGGTTAGAACAGACTTCTGGAAGTGGCATCAATGCAGAGAACTGGTTGTTCAGGTATATGAATCCCACCACTGGGTACCTTCCTATTGGTTGATCTGACTCACAGAATAGCCCAAATCACATATTCCAATAGAGAGAAGTTCCCTGAAGATGGGCTGCAGCACATGTCTGAAAACTTGGAAGAGTAAATCTCTGGTCCTACTGACCGATCGAGATTTGATCTTACAGTTGGTTCTATTCCAGTGTGAAAATTGTGCATATGGTAAAATGTAAAGAGTTTGCATAATGGTGGAATGGCTGGAACAAGCTGGTTGGCTAAGTTCAGTAAATCCATGGTGGAAGCCGGAAATAGTTATTTTATTTATTTACCTTCTTGTAGCCATTCATCTTATATAAAACTCTGGGCAGCTCCCAATCAATGACATTTTAGCATCATTTAACTGGAGTGTCCAAGGAAAAAAAATTCTCGTTTTTCATAAAAAAAAAAGTTTAGAAGTTGTGGGAGCTTCATCATTGGAGGCTTTCAAAAAGAGACTGGAGTACCATCTGTCAAAAATGGATGTAAGATCTCCTACTTGGGTGGGTGGGGTTGGACTAGATGACCTATAACAGTGATGGTGAAGCTTTTAGAGACCGAGTGCCCAAACTGCAACCCAAAACTCACTTATGTATCGTCAGGTGCTGGGTGGATGTGGCCCATTGGGTGGGCATGGCTGCGGTGGTAATGGTAGACTGGGTGGGACTAAAAAGTTCAATCAATCAATTCCAACTTTGCAAGATCTTTTTTTTTCCCCATGAGAAGTGGAAATTGATTGTTGGATTGATTGATGGATTGATTGAACCTTTTCCCCCCCCCACATGGCGGTGGAGGACTAAAGTGAAAAGGTTTTATAAAACCCAGCTGAAGGCCTAGGACTGAGGTGACAGTGCGCGTGCCCACAGAGAGGGCTCTGAGTGCCACCTGTGGCACGCATTCCATAGGTTCGCCACCACAGACCTATAAGGTCCCTTCCAACTCTGTTATTCCATTCCATTCCATTCTATTCTATTCTATTCTATTCTATTCTATTCTATTCTATTCTATTCTATTCATAATATATTATTATGTTACTTTAACATTCACATCTTTTTTCTCTTGCCTTTCAGAAAATGCATGGTTAGAAATTTATTAAAATATGCATTTTTTTTTAGAATGAGCAGCCTCTGATATGGAGCTGTATATAAGTTCTAAAAGAAAGAGCATCATTCATTCATTGTCCAAAAAGGAAGACAAAACTAAACAAATTCAGATGATAGAAAAAAGAAGAGAGGAACAGGAGTGGGATGAACAGACAGATAATACCTCTAAGCCCTTACATGCCAAATTAAATATCTGTGGAGATTCTCAGTCATCTAGGACATAATTGTCTCAAAGGTGCTTTTTTTTCTTCTTCAAAAAGCAACTGGACTGTTTTTTCCTTAGGAAGAAGAAGAAGAAGCTTCATTAGTTCTGATGGTGGGGGTGTGGAAGAATAGAAGGATAGGACCTTCTATCCTTCTTTGATGAGGAGCAAATTTTTCTTCTTCCTCAACAAAATAAAAAACAGTCCAGTTGCCTTTTGAAGAAAAAAAAAGCACCTTTGAGACGAACTATGGAGATTTTCAGTCATCCAGGTCATAGTTATCCCAAAGACGCTTTTTCACAAGGCAACTGGACTTTCTTGTTTTTCTTTGAAGATGGATGAGAAGCGAAACATCTTCAAAGGAAAACAAGAAAGTCCAGCTGCCTCATGAAAAAGCATCTTTGAGACATCTTTTAGACATGCCAAATTAAGTTTTTCCCTTCTCTTCCTTCAATCTTCTTATGATAGTCCCAGTCCTACATCTGTAAGAGAATGAGTAGCCCAGACAAAGCAGAAAAAACACTGTTGGATTCATGCTTTAACCTAACATAACAATGTTGCACCTTTTATGTTCTGACTTTTTATATGTGTCTAGATTTTTATTAAGAAATAAAAAGCCCCGTATTTGTGGGAATGACCCATAAAGTTTGGGAGCCCACCATAATCCACTATATAGCTAAAGGTTAGAACCTCCATTTAAAAAAAAGAGAATAAAACAGCAGTGTTGCAAAATTTGAAATATAACAAGAGAGACTTTTAAAAAAAAATAGGCACAACATGAATAAAATAAAAGCAGCTGCACTTGACCAAAATAGAGATCTGTCTGTTGTTGTCGAGATCATTCTGAGTGGGAAAGGAGCAAATCCAAACCACAGAGATGTTGGTCTTAACTTCAGTGACAAAAATCATTAAGAAAAAGCATTTAGGAAAGATGTCAGTATTCTGAAGAATCAGGCCAGAAAATATTTAGGATTGCATAATTAAACACATGATAGCAATGTTCCAATATCTCAGGGGCTCCCACAAAGAAGAGGGAGTCAGGCTATTCTCCAAAGTGTCTGAGGACAGGACAAGAAGCAACGGATGGAAACTAATCAAAGAGAGAAGCAACCTAGAACTAAGGAGAAACTTCCTGACAGTTAGAACAATTAACCACTACCAGATTGGGATGTATGTAGGGTCTCTCAGTCTGACTGTAGAGTGTGAAGAGGATGAGATGGAAGAGACTGACCCCAAAGTCATTTAAAACCAAAATATGTAATCACAAGGACCTGGGAGTTTTTTCTTCTCCCATACCAATATAGATGAAGAACCACAGAGTTTCCCCTAGCAAAGAAAGCAAGTATGGGAAAAGCCACAGTTCTGTAATTTGTGACAATATTCACAAATAGAGGGAAACAAACAAACAAACAAACTTGTAAGCAAGTTATATAAACATCACCATCAATAGTTTGTTCAATAAACCATCATTAGACAAATGCTGTGCAATGGGGTGAGCTCTTGATACTTGCCCCAGTTCCTGCCAACCTAGCAGTTTGAAAGCAAATAAATGCGAGTAGATAAATAGGTACCACGTGGGCAGGAAGGTTAGCGTGTTCTGTATTTTCATGCTGGCCACATGATGATGGAAATGCCTCTCAGATAATGCAGGCTCCCTTGTCTGAGAATCAGAGATGAGCACTACCCCCTTGAATCAGTCATGATTGGACATGGAAAACCTTTAAACCTTTAGTTTCATGTGTTGTGCTAACCAGTGGTGGGATTAAAATATGTGAACAACCGGTTCTCTGTGTAGATGCCACTTCCGAGCCTGGGCAACAAAAAATTAGTTACCGGTTCTGCCGAACTGGTGTGAACTGGCTGAATCTCACCCATGCTGGTCAGAGTATATAGCCATCTGGTCAGAGTATATAGCTAGCTTAGGAATTAAGAATTGTTCCCTTAAGGGATAGCCTTCTGGGTAATGTAGTTTATGTTATCTGGTCATATCTGTGTTAGGATTGGCCACTGGGAGGGTCTTCTGTTTATTACAGGATATCCTGATTACGTGCCAGTCAGCGAGTTTTCTATGAATTCCAGCCACGAGAACTGGTAGCTCCATTAGTATGGAAGAAACTATTTTCCTTTTACCTATGTAATGGGTCCAGATTACAATCTTCAGTCCAGAAGAACCTCTACAGTAATTGTGAGTTAATGTCTTGAGGATGTCTGATGAATAAAGTAATTTGCATGAATCCCTTCCATGGAGTTAATTCTGCCTGTATCAAGGAATCTCTTTGCATGATCCAGGACACCACCACTGGTGCTAACCCAGCCTTTATCATAAAGCCTCTTGTTCTTAAAAAAAAATAAAATAAAATAAGCAGAAACTTTAACTTAGCAGCATCCACCATTTCTACTAACTGAAATGCATAGAAAGGTCTTGGTGGCCCTATGAATATTTACCCAAGCTCCCTTCTGGAGGAAAGTTTGAAAAGTCTATTTTCTTACAAAGATTTCTCTACATAACCACATTTCATCTCTCACTGCTCCCACATGCACAGATTCCTGGAAGCTCTAGTCTTCACAATTGATCTGGCTTGGCTTCAGCAGATGATGCAAAAGCCTCAAGCAAAGTATAGGAGGAAAATATTTCAGGAAGAAAACTCATACTCCTTCAATGAGCAAGGAAGTAAAGCAAACATAAATAGGGACTGCTCTGTGGAATGCGATATTACATGTACTTTCTGAAGTTTGACAATAAAAGCAGGTGGCCTTCTAATGGAAAGGCTGCTATAATTATACTGTGCGTACAGAAGTACAAAATATTGCTTTGGAAAATTAATAAGATTTTGTTTTAAAGCAGCAGTAGCAACTCAACTGGTATGTCATTTTCCAGCTGATGTACTTTGAATGCAGTTTACTTGTATATGCTATTGACTGTAAAAGCGTCTTTTAAAAATAGATCCTTTGTACAAATACAATATGATAATAATGTGAATACAGCTTGCAACATCATGGGAAGAAAAGTGTGAATTAGCCCACGTTAGTACTGATATATATCCGTGAAAAGAAGCTTGAAGTTTTAAGTACATAATATTTAACGCTAACGAAGGGAGCAGCATCCAGATTCAGTGGAAGAATTTTTACCATTGTGATTTACTGTATTTTCTGGTGTATTTTTCTAAAGCGTGCAAATCGGCTCCGAAATCGGCTCTGAAGTCGGGGGTCATCTTATATGCCGTGTCGTCTTATACGCCGGAAATTACGGTAGTTTCCAGCATATAAGATGACTTTCTAAGCATGCAAATCGACTCCGAAGGCGGCAGTCGTCTTATACGCCAAGTCGTCTAATACGCCGGAAAATAAGGTAATTGTCTACTACTCCTATCAGCCAGGACTTTTATCACAGATATTTGACTAAAATATACAAGAATTGGCATATACATGGTGCTTTGGATGGCTTGCCATGTTGCCAAGTTGCACAAAATAATTGGGACAAACTACCCACCTCATATTTAAGCAATAGGTACTGGAATATTTTTTAAAGTGTGTACCAGAACAGATGATGTTGAATTATTGCTAACATTTAAAAAGAGCTCTGCTGGATCAGAACACAGGCCGTTGAATTCCACCTTCTCTTCCTATAATGCTGAACCAGATACTTACAGAGAGTAAAAGGTGAAAGGAAACTAGACCACTGGGTCTTCTTTAAGACATATTTCCTTACTTAAGCAGAGAAAGAGGATGACCACATGCAGGCAAACAAAAGCAGTGGGAGGGATTTCCTACTTTCTGCTGGCTTCCCATTAACTTTGTTTGTGAGAAGCTGACAGGGAGCATCATAAATCATGATCAAATGACTGCATCTGACCATGGCAATACAGCAGCCACAAATGTAGGAATACAACTGGTTTGATGATCCTTAATATTTCAACTCCACTGGAATAATGGGCCCTGGATTTTGGATACATTCTTTAAGTTATCACATTTGGGGTTCCTTGCTTCAAAAATCGTTGCTTCATGATGGACCATTTTTGGCCAATTGAGGGTTACAAACAAACAGAAGAGTATTAGTGACTATAGTTATGTAACCACTATATAGTTAAGCATGCTCACACTGTCCTGGGCACTGTCAGGTTTTGAGACATATGACCTGGCTTCACACTAAATTGTAATGGATTAGTTTTGATGTAGCATCTTTCCAAACCACCATTTATGTTCACCACAAGGATACAGTACTTTTTCTGAGCCTTTTGTTGTTGTTAATTGCGAAGTCGTGTCTGACCCATCGCGACCCCATGGACAACGTTCCTCCAGGTCTTCCTGTCCTCTACCATCTTCTGGAGTCCATTTAAGTTCACATCTACTGCTTTAGTGACTCCATCCAGCCATCTCATTCTCTGTCGTCCCATTCTTCTATTGCCCTCAATCTTTCCCAGCATTAGGCCCTTCTCCAGTGAGTCCTTCCTTCTCATTAGGTGGCCAAAGTATTTGAGTTTCAATTTCAGGATCTGGCCTTCTAAAGAGCAGTCGGGGTTGATCTCTTCTAGGACTGACCGGTTTGAACGCCTTGCAGTCCAAGGGACTCGCAGGAGTCTTCTCCAGCACCATTGTTCAAAGGCCTCAATTCTTTGGCGCTCAGCCTTTCTTATGGTCCAACTTTCACAGCCATACATTGCAACTGGGAAAACCATGGCCTGGACTATACTTTTCTGAGCCTAGCACTACCCATCTACTTATAGGTACCTACTGCCCACAAAAGTCATAAGTGGGACAATGATTTAAATTGATTTCATTAGCATTCAATTTGAATTCAAATTACAGGCAACATGTTTAACTCCCTATTCATGTGTTCAATCATTTCCCTTTCTGTCACATTAAAAATTAATGTGTTGGGGCAACTGCACTCAAGTTGTGCATCTCTGACTTTGCAGGTGTATAGATTGAATCAATAAATCATAATGAAACCAACTCTGGGTTAAGCACCACGCTTGAATCTGATCATTGCTTTCGACGCCAGAGGTAATATATAGCCTTATGCTTTGAAGTCATTGATAATTTTACGTCCCTTAACTTTTATGGAAATATAGAATCACAAAGTAGGAAAGGATTGTGTAGATCACTTAATTAGCCACTTGTTTTAAACAGGAATCCAAAGTAAAGCAGAACAGGCTAGTCACTGTATCTCTAGATAATGGCCTCTTGTTGAATAGCTCTTTTAGTTAGGATCTTTTAAAAAAAAAATCAGTTGTAATCTGCTTTCCTGTGAAAGAACCATTCTTTTGAAGGCTGTCCTTATCATTATCCTCTGCTGGTCATCTTTTTACATCTTTTCTTCTTGTAAGATTTAGTGTTTAATCCCTTTAATCAACTATTATTCCTCAATATTTCTCACATATGTTGTCAAATTATATATTCCTCCACCATATTTATACATCTGATTTTTAAATTGTAAGTGAATCAGTTTGCTTTGTTTTAGTTAAATTTCAACACTATCAAAGCAGACACCAGTCAGAATATAGAAAAATTCAAAGAAGCAATGCAAGATCGGAAGATGTGGGGGGACCTAGCCCATAGAATCACCAAGAGTTGGACACAACTGGCTAACATTTAGATTTCATTGTTATTTTTACCTGATTTCTCTCCCCATCAAGTTTGTTTTGAAATTCCTTCTGGCTACTAGAGGTATTAGAGAACCAGTCTGATGTAGTGGTTAAGGCGTTAGGCTACAAAGCAGGAGACTAACAAGAGTTCTAGATCAGCCTTAGGCACAAAGCCAGTTACTTTCTCTCAGCCCTAGGAAGGAGGCAATGGCAAACCGCTTCTGAAAAACCTTGCTAAGAAAACTGCGGGGACTTGTCCAGGCAATCTCTGAGAATTTGACACAATTGAACAAAAGGGAGAAAAAAGTGGGTATTAGCTATTCCATCTAATTTTTGTGCCATCTTTAAATTCATGTAGAATTTTTTTCATTATCTCATTCCAAGCCTTTAATAAACAAGTTAGTGCCCAGGAAGACTGAACTTTCCTGTGACACCTCACTCAATACCTTCTTCCAGTTTGTTAAGGAACTTTTCATGAGCCTTCTGTTTGTTCATGCCTACTTTGATTGGTTTCCCTTCCTTGCCAGATTTAACTATCTCTCTGCTGATTTCCATATTACCTCAAATCATGTAATTGGTTCGGTATCTCCTTGTTTTGGACTACCTTCACATTGGATTCTTCACAAAGCTATTATATTATCTGAAACTCATTCAAACTTCCTTGTTAAACCTCCAGATTAAACCAATCAATCGTATAAGGGGAGTGTTAAAGTATTTATGCCTCACATCTAAAAGCAAAAATCCTCCCAAAGAGGATAACTCCTTCTAGATCCAACACCAGCTTGCAGCTGATGGGACTTTTGGATCACCACTCCATACTTTGAAACTCTGTCCCCATGGAGATCTGATCTGTTTCTTCTCTCCTGGGTTTCAGAAAGGCAAGTTAGCCTGGTTATTCCTCTTAGTGAAGGAGAACAGCATGCTGTGTGAGTCCATTTATTTTTTGACAGGTATGTTATTCTTATTAATTCTGTTTATGTTTCATTTGGGCTTATGTATTTTTGAGCGGATTGCTACGTTATATTATGGGCAATTGCTGAGCCTCCAAGAATGGGCAGCAAACCAGTATAGTAAATAAATAAGGCAGTTTACCTAAAAGGAATAAGATATGAATAACACTGAGTTTGCTATTGTTTGCTGCTGTACAGACTGTAAAGTTTGCTGCTACTGTACTGTACACTAGCTCCAGATGATAAGGTTCATGGAACTGATAGGCTTCTTACCAGGGCCATACCAAATCTGAAGGGGTGTTTTGCTTTGCTTCATGTCAAAAGCCTCCTTCACAGGCTCTCCTGCCCTCCCAACAGTCAGAAGAGGTTTTTCTATGCACACAGAGACCCTTCTGGCTATTGGATGTCAATCCCAATTGCAACATTTCTATGCTTGAGTGAAGGAAATGGTGGTTGTTTTATATGCTCCTATGACTAGTACAATTGTGTAATTGCTGACCACATTCCCAACTCACTCACAGTCAGGAGTCAGGAAGAAGGGCTGAAAAATTTTAAGATAACAACTTTCTTGGTGCATTATGTCATATATAAAAAGGACTGGGACTTTGATTGTGTGATCATCACCATTGTTATGTGTATTACAGTACTACAGCAAACATAGACAATATTAAGAAAGACAAACCCACTACAGGTAGCCTATGATTTACAATCGTAAACTAGGACCCGAATTTCTGTTGCTAAGCACGGTGGATATTAAGCACCTAATTTTGTGGCCTTTTTTTGCCATGGATTTTTAAGTAAATCACTGCATTTGTTAAGTAAATCTAGCTTCCCTCATTGACTTTGCTTGCTGAAAGCCACCTGGAAAGGTCATAAATGGCAATCATATGACCCTGGGAATGCTGCAACCACCATAAATGCATACCAGTTGTCAGGCATTTAAATTTTATTCACGTGACTGTCATAAGTGTGAGGACAAATCATAAATCCCTTTTTTTGGTGCTGTTGTGATTTCCAATGGTCACTAAACAAATGGTTGGAACTCGAGGACTATACAGGCAGCCTTTTTACAGGTTCCATCACAGCTTCTGTCACATCACACAGTGGCTCCTTTCACCCACTCATTAAATTGTACTCACAAATAATAGACCTCATAACAGCCACCATCTTGATGTGTGTGTGTTTTTTAGCCTCTCCTGAAGATACCCTTTCCCCCAGCCCTCTCCCACTGCAGCACATGGGAGCATGTAGCCAAAATGGTACAGAAACCAAAGGACAATTCATAAAACAAATTGAATCTTAAAGAGTTTGTCTGTATCAATCAATCAGTCAATCAATCAACAAGTTTTCAGCTGTTTCCCTTCCTACTCTCCCAAAGGGAAACTAAATAAGCTCAATTAGAGTAGAATACAGATTCTAATAGTCCCAAATTTAATAGCAATTTTTTTCTAGATTGTTGCATTGTAAAGTTAATATGCTTTTGTCTATTTTCTTTGAAATATTTTATTCAGTGTGTGTGTGTGTGTGTGTGTGTGTGTGTGTGTGTGTGTGTTTTCCAAATCAGAATAGCCATCTGTTTCTCAGAAAGTACTTTCCTGATGTAGTAGCATTGTTTGGGGGGGGGGGAAGGATTTTTTCATCCTTGACAAACAGCAGGAGAAAATGACACATTTTAGTACGTCTGATTAATTGAGTGAACTTAATATATTGCTAACCATAAAATCTTTCGGCATTTTACAACTGACTTTGCTATGGTGAAACAGGCAATTTAAAGTAAAGCTTGTAATAGTAAAATTTTCATGTAGCTGCTAGTTTTTCTGTAGCACCAGAGCTGAGCCTATAAGATGAAAGATTCACTATCCAAACCCCTCTTCTGGAAGCCCTCTGGGTTTACTAATCAAAGCTCTACCTCCTACTTTGGTGTAATAACTTGATAACACTTGCTGCCACCAGCCACTTTCTAAAAAGCAAGACAACTACACTTGGTTGACTTAGAGAGCATAGTAGATCAAGCATTTATTGCTAAATGGTCTCTGTTATTAAGAACTGAGGGTCTGGGGGATTCATTCAGATCCAAGCTGGCAGACCTTATGCCATTCTAAAAGAAAACCCTTGTGGATAGTGTTATGTCCCGAGCCTTTGCAAACGGCTCGGGCGTTTGCAGGCAGTCCCGGGCAGGTGCAAAGCTGCCCGGGACCAGACAGGCTGTCGCCAGCGCCGTGCGCATGCGCGGGTGCTGGCGCGGGAAAAGTAACCCATTTACCCGGGAGTTGCCTATATAAGAGGCTGCGAGGCGTTTGGGCGAAGCTGAAGCCATCTTCCTGTAAGCTGAACGCTGAATAAAAGAAACTGAGAACTCCAGCTGCTTCTCGTGTCTGTTTTCCCGCCAAGGACGCAACACTGGCGACGAAGGTGGGATGCCTTGCACTACCTGGAAAGGAAGAAGTGTAAGCTTACCCAAAGAGTCCTGAGCGGCGGAAGAGGAACGGCGTCGACTCGGCAGCTGCCCGCCATTCCGGTGCGCATTCGGGGGTAGGCTGGCTGATAGACCCGTCTCCTGAAGATCCGAAGATGGCGAAAATCGGAAGGCTTTCAGAATTCGACGTCTCACATCCAGAGCGGTGGGAGTCCTACGTATCCAGAATGGAGAACTACTTCAAGGCAAACCAAGTGACGGAAGATAGCTTGAAGGCTGCCACCCTGCTTTGCGTTTGCGGCCAAGACGCCTTCGAAATCGCAGAAAACCTTGCAGCACCTGTTCCAGTAGAGTCTGTAAGCTACGCAGACCTGAAGAAGCTGCTGAAGGAGCACTTCCACCCCAAGGTGTCCGTTATCTCATGGCGCCACACCTTCGAACACAGAGGGATCAACGGTCCGGTGAGTCAGCCAAGGAATACATCGCCGCGTTACGGAAGGCCGCCAAGCCCTGCGAGTTCAAGGACCTCGAGGAACGACTGAGGGACCGATTCGTGTGCGGGTTAAGGCATCGAGAGCTACAAAAGAGACTTTTCGCAAAGGAAGAATTATCCTTCCAAGACGCCTTAAGGGAAGTCACCGCAGAAGAAGCAGCAGGCGGCGCCGTCAAAAACATGCGGCCGATCAGAAACAGTGCAGAGGGTGCGTCCGTGCACCAGGAAGACGTCCGACGAAACTCTGAGGAGGATCCGGACGAGGAAGTCGACCGTCTACACCCCGCGAAGGAAGAGAACCAGAAGGGAAGCTCTTCGGCTCCGCTCAAGTGCATCGGCTGTGGAGGTCGCCACAGGAGAACCGACTGCAAGTTCCGCTCCGCTACCTGCCGGCATGCGGCAAACAAGGGCACATTGCAGCTGTGTGTCTGGGCCGACGAAAGGCACAACCCCAAGAAGAACGCCTGAAGGTACCAGATTCCCCAGCCAGAATAGGGTAGGTTTTTGCGCGTCGCGAAGAAGCATCTGTAGAACAGGCACACACAAGCCCATGAAGAAAAAGCTGTCACTCAACGTGAAGCTACAAGGGGTTCCATTATCTATGGAACTAGACACAGGGTCTGCCCTTTCCATTATTTCATTGCATACATTTAGGAAGATTTGTTCCAGTAGTGGGACTAAGGCCAAGTTAAGGCCTTCTGATATTGTATTAACAGATTTTCAGAACTCAAGAGTGTGTGTTAAGGGGGAGGCCACCCTTAACGTGCAATACAAGAGTTTTGAAGGTCCACTAGACTTATTAGTAGTAGGGGGTGAACGAACGAGTCTCATAGGACTCGATTGGTTTGAGGCCCTGGGGATACACGTCACAGGACTCAACAGCTTACAAACACTCGACCTACAGGAAGTCTGCAAAGAATTTGCAGATGTTTTCAGCCCCCAGCTGGGCACATTCAAAGGACCACCTGTGTCCTTAAAGCTAGACCCCACTGTCACTCCCATTAGGATTAAAGCAAGAAGGGTCCCTTTTGCTTTAAAAAGTAAGATTGATACTGAATTAGACAAACTAATCCAACAGGGAATCCTAGAACCTGTTGATTCCAGCCCGTGGGAGACCCCCATTGTCACGCCTCTAAAGGCAAATGGGGACATTCGCATTTGTGCTGATTACAAATGCACACTCAATAAGGCATTGCAGCAACATGCCTATCCTGTTCCTGTGGTCAGTCACATCCTGGCCTCTCTCAAGGGGGGGCGTGTTTTTGCAAAGCTTGACCTAGCTCAAGCATATCAACAGCTGCCTGTTGATGATGATGCTGCTATAGCTCAGACCATTGTGACCCACAGGGGAGCCTTTAAGGTAAAAAGGCTACAGTTTGGAGTGAATGTCGCTCCTGGGATTTTCCAAAGCGTAATGGAAAACACACTACGAGGTATACCAGGGGTCTGCCCCTACTTTGACGATGTCTTGATTGCAGGAGACTCCACACACATTCTAGCTGAAAGGCTTAGGGCTGTCCTGTTAAGATTCAGGAAATCAGGCCTCAAGCTCAGAAAAGACAAATGCAAGATTGGGGTGCCTTCTACTGAATTTTTGGGATTCAAAATTGATGCTGCTGGGATTCATCCTGCTGAATCCAAACTAACTGCTATTTTAGAAGCACCCAGGCCAAAGTCCAAGGCCGAACTTCAGGCCTTCTTAGGCCTCCTGAATTTCTACAATTCTTTTCTTCCACATAAAGCTAGTGTAGCTGAGCCTCTTCACAGGCTACTAGACAAACATGCTGTGTGGCTGTGGTCACAAGCACATGAGGCTTGCTTTAAAGAAGTCAAGGCCTTGCTCACTTCTAACAGTGTTCTTGCACATTTCAACGAGTCCCTTCCTGTGTGCATCGCTTGTGATGCGTCCCCCTACGGGGTTGGAGCTGTCTGAGTCACCTCAGGTCTGATGGAACTCAGGTTCCTATTGCATACTACTCCAGAACACTGTCTTCTGCCGAGCGCAACTACGCTCAGATAGACAGGGAGGCTCTGGCTGTTGTTGCTGGAATTAAAAAATTCCACGATTTTCTATATGGCAGGCATTTCACGGTCTTCACTGACCATAAGCCTCTGCTGGGACTGTTTACCACACGTAAGCAGACTCCCCACATCATTTCCCCTAGAATGCTTAGGTGGTCTATTTTTTTGTCTGCATATGATTTTTCATTACTCCACAAGCCTGGGAAAGAAATGGGCCATGCTGATGGCCTCAGTAGGTTGCCTCTGCCAGTAGTAGAAGCTGACCCCGCGCCAGCTGTCAACATTCTATCAATCCAAGCCTTGCCCGAGCTCCCTCTTAGTGCCAGGGATGTTACCGCTGAAACAGGTACAGATCACACACTTTCACGTGTCCGCTCCTGGGTCCTGTCCGGGTGGCCTGAGCACTGCCCTAGTCCTGAGTTTCAGAGTTTCTGGTCCAAAAGAACGAACTGTCCCTTTCTCAGGGTTGTCTGCTTTGGGGAAACAGAGTTGTCATTCCCACCTCAATGAGGACTAGGGTCTTAGAATCCCTCCACGAGGGTCATCCTGGCATTGTTCGTATGAAGGCTCTTGCACGAAGCCACTTGTGGTGGCCTGCTTTAGATAAAGATATTGAGGCTAAGGTACACGCATGCCACCTGTGCCAACGATCTCGCCCAGAGATGCCCCAAGCTCCTGTGCATAGATGGGAGGAAACACAGTCCCCATGGTCTAGGGTGCACATTGACTACGCTGGGCCCTTTCAGGGCCAGTTCTTCTTGGTCCTTGTTGACAGCCATTCAAAATGGCTTGAGGTTGTGCCTGTCTCATCCACCACCACTGCAAAGACTATTCAGGTACTGAGGGGGATTTTTGCTGCACACGGGCTGCCAGATGTCATTGTGTCCGACAACGGCCCTCAATTCACCTCCTCCGAATTCCAAGCTTTCTTACAGGCAAACCTGATTCGTCATGCCACGTCTGCGCCTTTTCACCCGTCCACCAACGGTATGGCTGAACGCATGGTGCGCATCGCAAAGGACGCCTTGAAGAGACTCACCTACGGGGACTGGCATCACAGGTTGGCTGACTTTCTCCTTTCTTATCGCACCACACCGTCCACTTCTACAGGGAGAAGTCCAGCTGAACTTCGTTGGGGGCGCCAACTTACTACTAGACTTGACCGGTTGCATCCGGACAGACTGCCTTCATCTACCTCACATCCTAGGGCACCTAGACAACTACTTGTGGGTGCCCCGGTTTGGGCTCGCAATTACGGGCCTGGTCATACATGGGTCCCCGCTTCTGTGTCCAGGATCACAGGTCCTCTCTCCTACGAGGTTGCCCTGGACAACGGTCGTGTCCTGCGGCGGCACATCGACCAACTTCGCTCTAGGCGAGACTTTTCTGATGAGACTCCTGGGTCTTTTCCAGGGGGGGAGGGGGACCCTTTGGAGCAAAGGGAAGGGCAAGAGCTACTGCCCACCTCCACTGAGGGAGCCACAAACGGCCCATCTCAGGGTTCTGCAATTGCTCCGAAAAGAAAGTCATGGAGCTTACCCACACAACAGGCACTCACGCCTACTCCAGCCAGGGAGTCACCCCGGGGGCATACTCACTTTCCACACACATCACACAGCACTCCAGCAACGGAGGATACCCGGGGGCATCCCAACAAATCATTCCCCGCAAGAGAGCTGGCACACAATTCCCAAGGTTGGCCTGACCTTACCCCAAATCCTACAGGGGGTCAAACATACACAGAGCTAGTCGAGGAACCAAGTCCCGACTACAACACCCCTAGCACAAATCAGGGAACACCTGAGTTTTGGGAAAGTACAGAAACCCACACGAGCCCGAGCACAGAATGGGGTTCAGGGAATGGACAGCCTCCTGACGGGTCTTGGACTGACCTAGGAGGTTCTACAGAGACGCCCAGCAGTGGCTATCACTTCAAGGGGCCTGAGGGTCTACAGCTAGGTAGGACAACCAGGTCACAAAGCAACAGAAGCCCTGGCCTGACGAGCCCGGTGGGCAAGCAAGCAGGCCAGGCATCGGGGCACAGTCCTTGGAAGACACCAGGGCACAATAGAGAGAACAGGCTCACGCCTCCCTCCAGTCAGGGAACTTATGCCAGTAACCCAGAGCTAAGAAGGTCACAGAGAGCAAAGAAATCTCCTAAGTATCTAGAAGATTACATAACATTGCTGGCAAGGCAAAAGCCAGTAATCAGTGGGAGCACTGGGGAGCAAAATGTCATATAAAATAAATGTTGTATGTTGGTAGTAGTTTTAGCCCGGGGGAAAGGGGTGTTATGTCCCGAGCCTTGCAAACGGCTCGGGCGTTTGCAGGCAGTCCCGGGCAGGTGCAAAGCTGCCCGGGACCAGACAGGCTGTCGCCAGCGCCGTGCGCATGCGCGGGTGCTGGCGCGGGAAAAGTAACCCATTTACCCAGGAGTTGCCTATATAAGAGGCTGCGAGGCGTTTGGGCGAAGCTGAAGCCATCTTCCTGTAAGCTGAACGCTGAATAAAAGAAACTGAGAACTCCAGCTGCTTCTCGTGTCTGTTTTCCCGCCACGGACTCAACAGATAGAGTCCTACTTGGAATTAAGTCTTCACTTCTACTGCAATTTCTTCTGTCCCTGGGACTTGACAAGAGTTTTAGCCCTTTCCTCCAGTATGAGCAAAAGATGGTGTTTCTGAATCCTTGCAAGGTTTTGTGTCTCTTTTGAGACTCCCTTTGCAGAATTAACTCTGCATTAGGTTGTTTGCAGTCAATTTTCTGATGTTGGTTCTTCCAAAAGAAATTTACCATGTAGGTTCACATGCGGCTAGAATTTAATAATCTGTCAGAGTTTATGACTTGATCATAAATATCCATTTTCTTTACTTTTTTTATATTTAGTGCATCTCAGCAGACATTGGATTTCAAGATTAAAATGAGATCTGAGGTTTAGCCTTAGGAGAGCGCTCTCTTACTCTCTTACATTAGTTAGATATACTACTGGTTTGGTTTTAATGGAACTTTGCTCTCATGGTGGCTAACAGTTCTTCGGCCCTCGTTATCTCTCAATCATTATTCTATGGTTCTTGTCAACCATAGTAGGGCAATGTTTATGTTCTTAAAACCTATTGTAACTGATAACTATAACAGAGTTATAGTTATAACACAAACATACAGAGGTGGCCCATCTATGCAGTTATAACCATTGATAAATGTTTGCCTCGGGTACCAAGTAAAATTATGGTAGAAATTGAAATAGAACAATATATTTTTTGTAAGATGAAAGACTGGATTGTATGTCTCACTTATCCTGCCAGATGTGGCAGTTAGTCGAGGGAAAGAAAGAAACTAAGATCCTTCTTGGAAAAAGTAGATTTTTTTTGTGTTCCTGCCTTGATGGGACTCATTTGATGGACTCAGAGGCTGATGGAATCAAGAATCTGTGTTCTATAATCAGTAGTAAAGAGACCATCTGGTCAGGTTAGTATCTTCTGAAGCGAAATATATGGGCCTGGTTTTTTGGGTTGGCTTTATTTGTTTTGATTTCTTTTTCAATGCCACTGATCTTAAAAGATGCCGTCCTTATTTTAAACGTGATGAACCATACAGTAGGCAACAAAACAGCCCAGCCCAGCTGTTGGTTGGAATGTTTCCTCAAATGTATGTTGGTTACATCAGAAAATGTAAACGTCTGAATTACATTCAGTCAAGTTAGCTGAAACTTTCCTTGCTGTTTTCTGAATCTTACTACTTTTTTTCAACCTTGGGTATAAAATATTCATAAATGTTCCAATTTCTATCAGCAAAGTGCAAAGTCAGCTCAAAGGTCCCTGGGTTTAATCTCCATCGCAATAAGAACAGGTACAAAGATTGCTATGTTGTGAAAGGATGTGAACATCCCTCAGTCTGATTGAGAGATTTGGTCAGTGTTTGTGTTTGTGTGTGTGTCAATCCATTGATTTAAGTGATGAAAATTGGTCTCAAATGAAAAATAAAAGAGGAAAAGAAATGCCAAATGCTAGCATGTCCTATAAGATTACCGCTTACCGCAGAAAGCTGCCATTATTGAGTTCAGCCTTACTATTTATTTTCAGTGAATGCTATATTTTAGAGCTAAATGAAGCCATATCACTTCTCAGTTTGTTGATCACTACACATGTTGTGTCAAAACAAGTAAAGCCTGACTCCTTTCTACCTATGGGAGCCTGTGGCTCAACACACAAGGATCTACAATGTTTGTTTAGGCACACTTCTAAACTGAAATTTATAATTCTTCTCTAGCCCAAAATTAATTAAAACTGTGACCTGCTGGAGAAGGTTTTAATGATTTATTAATCTTAAATGGAGAACCATCTTATGTGAGTATAGAATTATTCTGTATCTATTTCATTTTTAAGGGGCTTGTTATTGTTCTTTTGTTTTTTTTTTAATGTCAGATTCTAGTTGTTGCTTTATTTATAATTACAGTCGAAAGTACTTTGGTGGATGGGTGGCCATTTAAATATGTTAAATAACTTATAAAGTAAATGACAATAATATTTTTATGAACAATATACCTAGTACTTGAAATTTGAGAGCTGGACAATGTAAATGGATTCCCTGTGTTTTATTATGGTCAAAGGACTCAATATTGCATAATTGGAAAGATAAATGTATGGCCCCATTTACTCCATGGATTAAATATTTGATTTCACTTACCACATGAGCAGGTTGCCTGTAGACACAGGTTTTCTATGGAAAAATGCAATGAAATGTGGGACTTGTTTATGCAAAATGGAAAAATTTGATGAATGAATGATTGAATAAAATACAGTAAGTAAAGGACATGAACCTTTGTTTGCTGCCCAGAGTAGCTGTGGTAAGAAGGATGTAATCATCATCAACATCATCATCATCAAAGCACTACATGGCCAATACATTAAAAAAAATAGCTGGGAAAGCAGATAATAACAAGACCTGGCAATGGCTAACAGCAGGAAAATTGAAGAAAGAGACCAAGGGACTAATTCTGGCTGCACAAGACCAAGCCTTAAGGACAAATGCATATAAAGTCAAAATTGAGAAGACAGCAACAGACAGTAAGTGCCGCCTATGCAAAGAAGCTGAAGAAACAGTGGACCACCTGGTAAGCTGTTGCAAGAAGATTGCACAGACTGACTACAAGCAGCGGCATGACAAGTAGCAACAATGGTGCATTGGAAGATCTGCAAAAAATATCATTTGCTGTAAGCAAAAACTGGTGGGATCATAAAATAGAGAAAGTCATAGAAAATGATAAAATTAAACTGCTCTGGGACTTCAGAATTCAAACAGACAAGCACCTGCAACATAACACCCAGACTTAACAATTGTCGATAAGAAAGACAAAAAAGTCTGGATAGTGGACGTGGCAGTGCTGGAGACAGCAGAATAGAAGAGAAAGAACTGGAGAAGATAACAAAATACAAAGACCTACAAATAGAAATAGAAAGACTGTGGCAAAAGCAAGCAAGGATAGTACCAATAGTAATAGGCTCCTTGGGTGCAATCCCAAAACAACTAGATCACCCCTTGAACACCATTGGCATTGACAAATTCGCTATTAGTCAATTGCAAAAGGCGGCCTTACTAGGAATGCTTCCATCCTGCGACGATACCTGTAATACCATCAAATGTCCACATCTGCCTATCCCAGGTCCTGGGTAAGGACTCGATAGGTAGACAAAATGCCAAATCCAGTCTGAACATCTGGCTGACTGTGCGATGATCCATAATAATAATAATAATAATAATAATAATAATAATAATAATAATAATAAGTTGGAAGGGACCTTGGAGGCCATCTAGTCCAACCCCCTGCTCAGGCAGGAAACCCTATACCATTTCAGACAAATGGCTGTCCAATCTCTTCTTAAAAACTTCCAGTGTTGGAGCATTCACCGCTTCTGGAGGCAGATTGTTCCACTGGTTAATTGTTCTAACTGTCAGGAGGTTTCTCCTTAGTTCTAGATTGCTTCTCACTTTGGTTAGTTTCCATCCGTTGCTTCTTGTCCTGCCTTAAGGCGCTTTGGAGAATAGCTTCACTCCCTCTTCTTTGTGGCAGCCTGAGATATTGGAACACTGCTATCATGTCCCCCCTCGTCCTTCTCTTCATTAAACTAGACATACCCAATTCCAGCAATCGTTCCTTATATGTTTTAGTCTCCAATCCTCTAATCATCTAAATATTTAAATTCTTTTACCTGCACAGTTCCCATCCAGGATTTTGCTTTGCAATTGGGGAATGGTTTTACTGGCAGATTATTAAAGGCTTTCTGGAGTTAGTGGGTCCTCATAAGATTCCTTAAGAAAAGAAGTCTAGCTTTCCTATTGTGCAGTATATTTACTTCCTTTTGATCCCCTGCTGATAAGTGCAGTGTGGTTCGATGGAGAAGGATTATGAGCTTTTGCAGCTATTTCCAGAGAAGGAAAAGTAGAGAGGATTCTTGAAGAATTATCTGTTAGGCAGCAAGTTATCTTCTTCACTTTCCCAATCCATTTCTGGTTATTTATTCTAGCTTTATTTATATATGATTCCAGAAGAATCAATACAAGAATAAACATTTAATAAATTATCATGGATTTCATTAAAAAAAACCAAAGACTTCCTCAGGTTGCTTTTAATCATTATTTAGAGTGATAAGTGATTCTGCACAAGAATACTCTTATATCATTTTAAGGGGAAAAACTACAACTCTAATTGTGGCTGTATGTGCACACGATGTCAAACGGGAGTGAGCTGGAAATATTCACGGAACACTTTAGCAGAACGTAGAATTGCATAGCTAGAAATAGGATTGATATCTTTCTTGCTTCTGTTCAGCATTCTAGCCTTCACTGCAGGTCTGAGTTAAATTTCATGGTTAAGTTGAAAGAATTGCGCCATGGACATTGCAGTCTTCATGAAACCAATACAAATGTCCTTCCCTTCATTGTGCTCTTTTGAATTAAGTCAGTATATCTGAGCTGGCTACAGATTTGACAGTTGTTCATCTGCCCTTCTCTAAACCTTGTTGGACTTAGTTCCGTAGTTACTGAGAAAGAAGCAGATTCTCTACCACAGCCAACTCTCCTCTTTTTTTTAATATACATATTTTATTAATTTTCTAATTTTACAATCATGAGTACTTAATAAACAACGTGTTGTCTGGGTCCATTGGTAATTCAGTGGTATATATTAACTTTCTCAGTCTAGTTCCAATACTACATCATCCAGTGCTTCCTTGGTCCTCTCTTCTTCCAGTGGTATGCATTTTTCCACACTGGGCAAATACAATTCTTGTTACCGTTAATACATATACAATTAAATATAGACATCTTCATCACATTTTTCTGGTATTATACATAATATCGATAGTGTCAGTTTATAATATCTTTTCTAGCCAGAACATATCTCAATTGCATTTGCACTTAAAATCCATTTGTTCAATCAATATTCTATTTTTCC
This sequence comes from Crotalus tigris, assembly GCF_016545835.1. Classification (NCBI taxonomy): domain Eukaryota; kingdom Metazoa; phylum Chordata; class Lepidosauria; order Squamata; family Viperidae; genus Crotalus; species Crotalus tigris. The sequence goes on along the minus strand of NW_024098297.1, from coordinate 18,649 downwards.
CGCTTTTTAGTTTCCCATCGATATTCAAAATATCTCTATCGCTTATAATTTTCTCATAATAAATTACATTTGAGACCAAAAACTTTCCTTATTCAAACCCTTTTAGAATTTTCATATTTCCCATCTTATAACAAAATATAATATTCTAGTTACAAATCCTATCTTTCTAATTAGAATAATACTTTTATTTCTAACAGTTATCTATTTTCTTAACCATATTCAAACATCTGTTTAATAGTATAATATCCCATCTAATAGGTCAAAACCTCTATTTTCTTCAATCTAGCTTTTTTCCTTTGCCAAATAAATTTCCAAGTCAGTGCATTTGAATCATCAAGTAATTCTTCCTGTTTTTGTATATATTGTTTGGAATGAGGAAGAGAATTTGATTGAAGTACTTTTGGAAGAACACTCAACCCATTTATATTCCTTAAACAGCCTCTGTCCTTCTCCTTCAGTTTTTCTTTTCATTTCTTGTTTGTCAATATTTAGCATTTCTTCTATCAGCTTTATCTTCTTCCTTATCCTCAAATGTGTTCTGAGATCTTGACAAGTAAAATATCTTTTCCATTTCCAGTGTTATCACTGCATCTTCTAATTTTTCATTTGTCTGTATCTTTCTGTTAATTCCTTCCTTTAGGTCCTCCATCTTTGGATCCGTTTCTTCTAATTTTCCTTCTGTTTTCTGGTTACTAGTTCCTTCTTTGTAGTCATTGTCTGAATTTGTAAGTTTAGATTAGAAAATTGTTCTTTTATCTCATTTGCATTATTTTTAGTCTCATCATCAAATAAAATAATTCTCTCTTGGATTGATTTCAACATAGAAAGAATTTCTTTCTGAGATTCATTAACATTTTCTTATTGGTATATCAAGCTGGGGGCTTCGGAGACAAGTGTTAAAGATGGTTTTTTACCATTTGAAGCTAAATATGAAATACCCATGTAGTCTTTATAATCCAATAGGGTCCCCAACACAGATAAGCAGCCCAAGAGATTTTTTTTCCCTTTTCCCAGCTGCAGTCTGCAAAAGTGAAAGTTTCTAAGAACAACAAAGAGTCTTATCTAAGTCCGGGCTTCAAGCCAAGTTTCCTTTAAGCATAATAAATTGTAGTGCCATGATTCACCGCTAGATGTCATTGACACCGTCTTCCAGCTTTCCAAATCCAAACCTATTTTACAGACTTTCAAATATCTTTTCTAAAAAAAAAAAGTCTCAAAGGTACTTTTAGTCCCCAAATTTCAAATCTATATATCTGTATTAATTCCAAATTGATCTTGTAGTTTTTCTCTATTTTCCCCCAAAACAATTAATCCGCTGCTTTTCTTTTCCTGAGGGAGCAGGGCAAAAACTTCCCTTCCCTCTCTCAGGGAGGATTCTTTGCTTTGGGCATTCTTTTGCCAGAAGAGTAGTATTAAGATCATAAAAAGAGGATAAAGTCCCACCCAGTTCCATCCATGTTGCTCAAAAATTGCTAGTTAGTGCTTTTCTTTGGTTGTCAGCAGCTTCTGACTGGCCATACAAATGTAGCCAATCTTTCCCCTGTTGGTTTGGAGGGCTTCCTCGGATCCAGTGGAAGGCTGCTGCCCCTCCACAATTGACAAGGGTCCCCTCCTTCGGCACCACTCCAGGGCAACTTTTGATCCTTTTTAGGATCCCCAGCGGGGCTAAATTGCCCATCTCCTCTTGTTACCTCTCAGATCAATGGAGTTCAAGTCCCAGAATGCTCAGCAGTAATCTGATAAATTCTGGGATTTGGTCCATATCTTCGGAAAATGGCCAAAGTGAGGAAAGCTGCTGTCATACATGAAGACTAAAGAGGCAAACACTATCACAACAGTTGATATGTCCCAAAGGTGATGTGATCCCCTTTTGCGACCTTCTAACAAGCAAAGTCAATGGGGAAGCCAGATTCACTTCACAATCGGGTTACTAACGTAACAACTTCAGTAATTCCCTTAACAACTGAGGCAAGAAAGGTCGTTAAATGGGGCAAAACTCACTTAACAAATGTCTCACTTAACAACAGAAATTTTGGGCTGAATAATGGTCGTAAATCGAGGACTACCTGTATTGATAATGTGGTTGAAAAGGTATCTTGGCATTCACAGTATAAGCCTGTCTCCAGAATCTGCAACTTCTTCCCTCCCCTTATCCTAATTTAATTAAACCAGTCCAGGGAAGTTTTTTTTCCCCCAGAGCAGAAAACACCAAATTTCTCAGATCAGGAAATATGGACAAACAGGATGACATTTATATTAAGTATTGAAGGAGGAAGCAGCTTTAGTTGTGATATATAACCTTCTGACAAATTTGGCTCAACAGCACTTGAGAATATACAAGGAGCAAGGCTAAACAAATTGACAGCTAAATTAGTAGACTGGAATTAGGCATTAAAAGTTAAGGAGAAAGGTCTGAGAGACTGACAGGTTGTGAGAAATAAAGTTAGGAAGTGACATCAAGAGCAGGTTGCCCAAAGTGTCATACTTTTCATGCTACCATTTATAGCCTTGACCAGGGGGCTCCAAATGTTTCCATCTGAGGGCTACATTGAACATTTTGGAAACATTTGAGGGCTGGGGAAAAAAAACAATTTTAATAACGAACGAATAAAATTTAATTGAATGAATGTGTTTTATTTTGCTCAATGTAATAAGATTCACAACAATAGTAAAAAAGAAATGTAGTGACAACTACAAAGACAAATGCCATGCTTCCAACTTTATTATTATTATTATTATTATTATTATTATTATTATTATTAATCATCGTAGTCAGCCAGATGTTCAGACTGGATTTGGCATTTTTGTCTACCTATTGAGTCCTTACCAAGAACCTGGGATAGGGAGATGTGGATGTTTGATGGTATTACAGATAGTGATTTTGGATCACATGATCATGGGGATACTGCAAAGGTCGTAACTGTGAAAAACGGTCATAAGTACTTTTTTCAGTGCCGTTGTAACTTTGAATGGTCACTAAATGAACTATTGTAAGTTGAGGACTATCTCTATGTTATAAGCAACAATTCTGCATCCCACTAACGAGAATTTTGCTAAGTGGCCTCACCTGGAAATCACTTAGTACAGGGGTGTCAACTGGTAGCCCATGGGATGCATCACGCACAGGCCATGCCCACCCCAGCTTCACAAAGGCAAAAACCATTGTGATACATTGCAATATGTCACTTGACACAATCGAGTTTGACACCCATGGCTTAGGATGATGCTGTATCCTACATGAGGTTTTTTGTTCTTCTATCTCCTTTCCTCTTTTAAGATCCCACTTGATTATGACGATTATTATCTATGATATCTGTGAGAATTGACTTCTGTCCTTTTAATTACGGAGTATGCAACTAAGATCTCCCCTTTTGGTAACCTCTGCCAATTCCTCTGCTGAAAAGAAAGCATAGCTGAGCAAAATAAGTATGACTTAAACTTTCACAGAGAATGGATGAGGAAAACCTGTAAAGAAGAAAATATGTCTTCTCATTCTCAGGTGAGATAGGTTGGGTAAATAAATCAATAAATCTAACTAATGAAAAAGCATGTCCTTTTATATTCCCCAGTGAATTGCCTAAAATTTCAACACTTTTTCTGCACATTGTGTATCTGTAGAGAACCAATACTCTGTTCTGTCAAATTGAGTGATACTTGCTTTTAGCAATAAAAATTGAGTCATTCATTATCTTCAGTGTCAGTTTGGTGCCTGAATTTATAAGACTTGACCTCCTATACACACCACCAAAACAAACACTGATTAATTTTATGAAGGTGGGAAGGGAAAGACAAGTAGGAGATGAGCAGTCAAAAAGCTTGATTCTTTAGCCAGAGGTTTGACCTCCGAGCTTGCTGTTTTGCTCCCTGATGTTTTGTTATCACACTAGGTAAGATCTTCAGCAGGGTTTTGAGTGAAGTGTCTTGTTCATTTATATAGGTTCTCGGTGGTCAGGACTGATTAAATCATAAGACTGGTTGAATCACAAAATTGATTCTGGTCTTGTGATTTCTGAAATTCAACTGGTGAGTGAGTGGTCATTTCTGTCATCAAATGGCTGCTTGTTGTCAAATGGCATGACCTGAAGTCCCTGATTGCCAGTCACACTATCAGTAAACAGCATCAGTTTGACTGGGATGAAGCCAAAGTCATCGACCATGCTAAAACCCATCAGGCACACAAGTTTATCGAAGCCTGATATTCCACCAATGGTCCATCAGCAAACACATTGGAAAAAATGGATAGATTTTATACAACATAAGTTGGATATAAAAAAATATTATTTAGTTTTTCAATAACTTATATATAAAATTTAATATTTTATAGATTGTACTCTTTTTTTCTTTTATTTTTTATTTTTATTTTATTTTCTTATATTTCTTTTCTTTTTTCCTTTCTTTTTTATTTTTTTTTCTTTCTAAGTATTTTTTTTCTTAATATTTATGTTTTTTTACACATATATTATTGTTAATCATTTTATAAGTTGTTTAAGTAATGTATTTAGACTTATTTATGGTTTATAATTTTTTTAAAGATTTTTTGAAGAAATTTCAATTAAGCCTATATTCAGCTCTGGGAAGGTTGAGGGAGGGAATGGGAGGGTTGGGGAGGGTTGGGCACGGTTGTTTTTGTAAAATTTTAAAAATTTTCAGTAAAAAAAACAAAACAAAAACAAACACATTGATTTAGAACAGTGTATGAACCAATAAGGAAGCGGACCATCCGAACCATCAATTGACAACCCAACTGACCACCACCACCTGTTGAATTTCACTCCTCACAGCAACTAATCAAAAGTCATAAGACCAGAATAGTTTTGTGATTCAATCAGTCTTGTGACTCAGCCAGTCTTGTGATTCAGCCAGTCACTCAGTCCATCTTATGATTCAACCAGTCACCAATCACCTAACCACCCAGGACCTATATAAACAAACAAGACACTTCAGTCAAAAATCCACTGAAGATGTTATCTGGTTTAGTAACGAAACATTTGGGAGCCAAAGCAGGAAACTCAGAGGATAAATCTCTTGTCTAAATCTACAACCTGAGCTAAGAATATTCTTTCTAGCTTGATTCTTGCCTTCGGTTGGAATCCCTTTTTTATGGGATCTTTGCGATGGTGCTGCAAATGGTTAAGGGATAAATTGCTTCAGTACTGATTCCAGTTGAAAACCTGTACAAAACTAATTTTTTTCTGATCCAATCAAGTGCTTACACACATCTTCTACTTAATTGGCAATTTCCCTGATAAATGAACCCTGAATTTCCTCCCTAATTTACAGTCATTTTGATCTTTTGGTCTTGAAAGCAGGAAGAATCTAGGAAATTAAAAGAGATATAAACACCCAGTGAGATGTCTATGAAGATTCTCAGTCATCCAGGTCCCAAAGGTGCTTTTTCAAAAAGCAATTGGACTTTTTGTTTTTGCTTGAAGATGTTTTACTTCTCATCCAAGAAGCTTCTTCAGAAGTAACAGAGATTTTGAATTTGACCAGTGCTCAGGACTGATAACTGAGAATCTTCTAATGGGAAATTTATTTTCTTCACCTAAAGAACACTCTCATCTCATGTTAGTCAGGATTGAATTTTTTCAAAACTAAATGACTTCCTGGTTTGGACAGAATCATGAGGAAAGATGCAGAACCTTCCTCTGTCCAGGAAAATGAATGTCAGCCAACAGCTCCTTGAATGTATAATTTTTTCTAAGGCACTTTGAAAATAATTTCATCAGAAACTGAAATACAAATATTTAAATTAAAGAACAAAGAACATTAATATAAAACAGACATTTATTTGATTTACCCTGTTTGCTGATGAAATTGTTTTAATCATCTTTTCCCCCAAGTTATCCCCATAAGGAATTTTGTGTGATTATATAATGCCACATCTGAATTTAAAAATAATAAAGATAAACCTAATATACTAACAAGAAATACTAATAAATATAAATTTGTTAATGGGCAGGAAAGAAAATACATTTCTGACTTTGAAATATACACTAGGCAATACTAACAAAGAACATGAATTATCTATATAAATGTCAAATATTACCAATGGAAATATTAGCTATTTTCCCCAAAGCCTTTATTATAAGTTAAGCCTTCCTTGGTAGAGTTTCCGCTGTAAGAAAGAAATTGAAAGATTTCAAAAATAAAACGTGTGCCAGAAGCTGATGGTGAAATACAACTAAAAAATAGGAGACCGTAGGCAATCAATAGTTATTCAAGAAAATAAAGGAGTAATTTCATCTCTTAGTACTAAGTCACATTATTGTACTTGTGCAAGCTAGATAGATCGTATGTTCGATTGACAATTATGGTGAAATGTTTATCTGTATTATCGAACAAGAACTCAGCACTCACATGTCAATATACTACATTATTCTTAAATAGTAGTTTCCCTAAAAAAAATCCTTTAAAATAATCTGCTTTGGATTTATTCAAAACATTGAATACAGTAAGATTGATTTTGTTTTGTGACCAATAAATTTCTCTGCAAAATGCATTTCTACAGATTTTATACCCCTAGTCCTGGGGTCCTTCCTTTCCAACTTTTTCTGCAAAATTAGTGTGCCACACAAAGTATTGGCAAAAGATAACTATCTCAGTCCATGATTTTCAGGGATTGTTGCTTTAAGGATGAACAAAGTGTCAAGAAATGAACAATGGACACCACTTGTGGTACTCTCAGATTCCCTGACCTTAATTGGTTTTAGATTCTTTTCATGAAAATTACACAGAAGCCCACCTGGTACATGACATGCAAAGCATCATCTTTATTCATAGGAATGCTTGGGGGGGATTGGTTATAGACTCTTGTTATGCTTGGAAGTGTGTCCATCTGTCTTGAGAAAAAAACAAAAAGGTAAGCTGGAGGTAGAAAAAAGACTAGAAGTGGGAGCAAGGGGCAAACTCAGTCAAATTGCTATTTTTATCTGCCAAATCCCTCATGTTAGCCAGTTTTGCATTACATTAATAGCCTCCTGATGATTCTCTGATATCCAATAAAATATACAGAATAATATAATTCCTAAATCATAAGTGTAGCACTGAAAAGACAGTTAAAACATTGGCAACAATATAATTCTGTAGAGAAGGAAGTTTTTCAAACCATCTAAATGTTTGCATGTTTTTGCTATTATTATAACTTCCTAGAATCAATGTATTTAGGAATACTGGTTGAACAAATTGCACTAACATTTCATATTTGATCTTTTATTTAATTCACAAGCAGTCATCCAACATGTCTGTTCCAGAATGAAAAAAAAGTAATTTGCCCTTCTCTTTAACCAATTTTTTTTTAAAAGAATAACTATGGCCAATCGTGTGATTACTTCATTAAACAATTAATGATCACTTGGGGCTAATTCTACCCTTTGTAAATCTCACAAACTTTGTTCCCATCAGAGTGAATCTCTCACTACATGGAGCAACACATATCTAGAGACACATCAGTAGTGCTGTTCAGAAGTCTGAAAGCTTCATCGCTGATGCCTAACAATCTGGAAAAAGTTACTAAAACCACTTTAACCTCCTAGGGCACACTGAACTGCACTGTTTTCAAATGGAGAAGATTGAGGAGAGTAGTTAATCTTCCCGGTAATGGTTGAAGCTGAAATAGAAGTTGATCAGGCAACAAGAGGATAACCCCCAATGTCCAAGCAATTTTATAAGAGAATGGGAAATGAAGAACAAATGCTATGTTTTGGAGCAGCTAAATTAAAGCCAAACCCCAAACTGCATAGCAGTGGTAATGGTAATTGTTCTGTTTTAGAATCAGAGACATCGAAGCGAGGCAGGAGTAACAAACACAACTTCTTTATTGAGATCACAAACAGAACAGAACAGCAAACAAAATGGCGCTGGCTCTTTTATACTTCCATTGCAGGGACAGCATCAGCCTATCAATGCAAGGCTAGTCTCCCACCTTGCACATGCTCACAAGGCTGGAGACAGCCTTTCTGGTCCCGAGCAACCACATGGTCTGCCCGGGCCTTCTGCAGCCTGCTGAGTCATTCAGCAGGCCCAGGACATAACAGTAATACAAGGCTTGAAACAAGCAGTTGTACTGGAAAAATCCCGAACATGACTGAGTTGAAGTAGTTTGCCACAGGGGAGTGGGTCACAATTCCTACACAACAGTTATATAAAGCATTTGCTTACAATTATTGCAACTAAAGGTAGTATTGAATCTGGATTACGATTATTATTTCAGTAACAGGGCAATATAGGCTTCTGAAGTTGATAAAATGGAGGGAAATCCCCATGTAAGTTACCTTGAGTCATAAAAAGAAAGTTAGACTATAAATATAGCAATTAAGCAAAAAAAAATAAGTTGCATAATGGAGGATTTAGTTTAGAAGTATATCAACAGCAAACTTTGTTATTTGTTCACTCAGATTCCCTTTTATATATCACTTGTGAAACTCTGGTAACATTCGGTGACAAAGATAAGCAAAAAAAATTAAACAATCCCCAAAGGTCGAAATTCTTTTCTACCTATCTGCATACCTGAATGCATTACTGTAGCAAGGTAATCATGTTCCAAAGGTAGAGCAAACATACAAATAATAACCACACAAAAAATGCCAAATAAAAGTTAGTCATATCATTAACATGCATTGGGGGAATATATCTACCCAAAGAGGCAGGTCATAATCATTTTCATAACTATACAATTTCACCAAGAAGATGTTATAAATTCTAATCCTATTACACTCCTATTTCTTCAGTGGCTGGACCCATTAAGCAAGATTACTTAAACTCTCTGCTTCATGTTGTAAAAATAAATGGGTTTCCTCATTCCTTCTTCCTGGAAGAAGAATGCCATCACCTCCTATACCAGACATGTCAAACTCATGACGTCACATGATGTTGTGCAATGTATCGGGATGGTTTTGCCATTGCCGGCAATGGTGTGGGCGCGGCTTCCGGATGACATGTCTGGCCCGTTTGATACCCCTGTCCTATACAGTAATGTGAGGCTTCCAGTCCAAACAGTGTTCTCCTATATCTTCCTATCCCCCCAAGAAACAAACTCACACAGTTGTTCTAAAAAAAAAGTCAAGATGTTTATAAATAATTGGTCAGGAAATATTTTTAAAAAGTCAAGATGGCAGCTGTGAGCATGCTATGCCCCCTTTTATGTGTGTCAGCCATGTGTGTCATGTTATACCTGCTCCTTAATGTGTTAACGTGAATGTTCAGGAGGGGTTCTCCTCCTTGTAAATCAGTTGCACACACTCCCCCTCTAATCTGAAGGAATATACCGTAAATGCTGGCGTATAAGACGACTTCCGCGAGCGCTGAAATCGGCGTCAAAGACAGGGGTCGTCTTATACGCCGAGTCGTCTTATACGCCGGAAATACTGGTAGTTTCCGGCGTATAAGATGATGTTCTAGGAATGTGGCCCGGCTATAAAGACGGGGGTTGTCTTATACGCCGGGTCGCCTAATACGGCGGCATATACGGTAATCCAGCAGCAGCTAAACTGCATTGACTAATATTGGTGTGAGGAAGTCCTATTTCAAATAAATGTATTGATGGATGAAAATAGTCAAATTTCAAAATTAAATAATTGGAGTTGGTTTTTTTTATTTCCTGTTCAGATTAGGAGAAGGGAGGCCAAGAAACTCATTTTCTATCATTTCAAGATAGAGCAAAAAAATGCCAATCAGCAGAGAAGTGGGAAGGCCAGGCTGGTTGCAGCTGGGAGATTACATACTTCATGCACCAGTTTGTTTCAGACCAGCTGGGAGAGGGAGGTTCTGCTCTGCTGCTTTCTAAAATTGCAAGAGGGAATGCTCCAGACAATCCCCAAAGTCAGCAGGTAGGTCTGCCAGATGGCATCAGGAATCAACAGGAATGGCTGACAGGTGCTTGTAAACACAGTCAGTACTGATAGAACCAATCGTTTTTGGAACAACACAGAGCACCGAAGTATTTGGAGCATGCAAATCTATGATAGCCCAGTGTCTGTAGCAGAAAAAGAAAAAAAAATGAGTCTAGAGAATACATTTCTGTTTATTAATATCCTAGGGTTTCCTCAGTCTAACTTAATCAGAATGCTCATCTTTTAATTCCCCTTTTCCATCAGAAAGCAAAATCCTTCAGTCATAAACTGAAAAAGACTATTGTCTTATCCTAACAGCACTAAGCCATTATAAATAAATGCATGTAAGGAAAAACAAATCTAGACAGCATACTAAAAAGCAGAGACATCACCCTGCCAAGTATGTATAGTCAAGGCCATGGTTTTCCCAGTTGTAATGTATGGCTGTGAAAGTTGGACCATAAGAAAGGCTGAGCGCCAAAGAATTGAGGCCTTTGAATTATGGTGCTGGAGAAGACTCCTGCAAGTCCTCTGGACTTCAAGGCGATCAAACCGGTCAGTCCTAGAGGAGATCAACCCTGACTGCTCTTTAGAAGACCAGATCCTGAAGTTGAAACTCAAGTACTTTGGCCACCTAATGAGAAGGAAAGATTCACTGGAGAAGAGCCTAATGCTGGGAAAGATTGAGGGCAATAGAAGAAGACAGAGAATGAGGTGGCTGGATGAAGTCACTGAAGCAGTAGGTGTGAGCTTAAATGGACTCCATAAGATGGTAGAGGACAGGAAGGCCTGGAGGAATGTTGTCCATGGTGTCGCGATGGGTTGGACACAACTTCGTAACTAACAAAACAAGGAAAAACATGCTGGCTGAACCTTCAGCCCATGCTAGTCGCTGCTTAGAAGAGCATCTTATTATTACCCTTAGAACAGAAAGATTCCCACCTATGCACACCCTCCTATGATCTTGTTAATAGAGTCCTGCAGATCATACCCTGAGACTGGTGTCATACATCATGCTAATGCATAGTTTGTTTTTAAATTATCTTTTTCTAAGAACCTACAGCTAGTTGAACTCTGGAAGACAGTGGGGGGCAAGGCATGCTATGGTTCATAGGGTCGTGATGAGTCGGACATGACTTAGTGACTGAACAACAGTTAGTAGGATTCATACAAAATAGAGAATTGCAAATCACTTTACCAATCAGTTTACTTATCAAAGTAAACAAACCTAACAAAGTATACAATTGCATGAACCCAGCTGTCAGACTCACTTTGACCAGGACTCAGCAATAAATAGTTCTTTTAACGTCACATAGTTAAATCTGTTTCTTGGACTGAGACTCGGCAAAAGTCCAGAATCTGTATTGGAGACAAGAATGAAACCATACAAAAACCTTCAGGGCCCCCATCAGTGTGCGGGTACAGTATTAATGCCTCTTATATCTGTGTTTTTCAGTCCTGTAAGTTTTTCTTCCTATCCTTACCATCTCCTAGCTTGTAACGTGCTTGAAGTGGAGCCGTTATTAAATGTTTACATAGCAGCTACAATGGCCAGTACGCTAAAGTAGGTTTGGTGGTTGTTATTCTTGCTTAGTTAATTTAGTGTGTTGTGCAAATCCAGATTATATGGTAACTATAGAAGAATTTCACCCTGGCCTTGGAAAGTGGGTGCAAGGTAGAAAATAGTTCCTGGCTGGGGAATTATGGAAGTTGAAGGCCACATGTCTTAAGGATGGACTTTTAATGATATATTTGTTGTCACCACCTAGACTTTTTGACTCCCCTTCCTTCATGAATGCCCTAAAGACCAAGAGGAAATCAAGTTGGTCATCTTTATAAGACATTAATAGGAGCTCAGATCTTTGAGATCGTCTCCCCCAATTATTTTTTATCCAATATTTATTATTTTGTAATTAATAACTCAAACCAGCAAACATACTTAATACTCTTTTCTCCTCGTATTTTCCCAAAAACAACAACCCTGTGAGGTAGGTTGGGTTGAAAGAGAATGATTGGCTCCAAGTCCTCTAGCCAGCTTTCATGCTTAAGGCAGGATTAGAACTCACAGTCTCCTGGTTTCTAGCCTAGTGCCTTGAGTGCTAGACCAAACTGACTAAAATAGATCTACTGGTTTTCTTTGAGCTTCCTCTCTTACGCAGATTCTGACACTGTCTAGACTCTAGACTCTAGTCTCGTCTTAGTTCAAAAGGTTTTCTTTTGAGGGAGAACTCTAAGCACCTGATGGCGACATGGATTTCAAGGGCTTTCCTTTTCTATCAGTGAAATCAACTTTGATTAGCATGCTCCACCAGCCCCTTTCTAAAAGAGGGGGGAAATGTACATAAGCACTAAGCAAAAAAAAAAAAAAAATAGGGGTAATTTAAAAAAATGAATGGAAATCTTGATGCTTTAAGTGACACATCTGGAGGAGGCAGGGACCCTATTCAGAATGGGGCTGAAGGGGAGAGAGAAGCACAGTTTTTGCTGTTTCACAGCCTCCTCCCTACCTCCCAGCTGTCCTTCTCTAGTCTAATTAGACTTTCTCCACAGACATAGATTATTTCCAAGACTGATATTTCTGTTGTTTTAATACTCCTTCTGGGCAGTTGATTAGCACTCTTTATTCTCTGTTTTTGTGCTATTTTTGTTGCTATTTAATAAGCTTCCATTTAGTTATGAATAGATTTCAGCTGGCCCCCAAACAGCTTTTTCTGAAGCTGCCAATAATTTCCATGCCTCACCATCCCACCTTTGAATAGCCTTCTTTAAAAACTACTTTTATATGTTAAAAAAAGGCCCAATTGTAATTTTTATCTTATTTAGTTTCATTTCCTTTAGCATAGCATTTGATCATTTAGGCTACTAAGTCCACCTCTCAGCTCCATGCAGGAATTCAAGATACAAGTTGATTAGCAACTCCTCATTTAGCGACTGTTTGAAGTTACGACAGTACTAAAAAAACAACTCACATTTATTTTTTATTTTTGTATTTTTATAGTATTCTATTTATATAGTTTTATTTTCTAATACTGTAAGCTGCCCAGAGTCATTCTGTGGTAAGACGGGCAGCCAATAAATTTGATAAATAAATTTACAACCTTTGCAGCATCTCTGCCCTTATTTTCACTTGCCTTATTTATCCCATACCAAGGATGTTTTCAAAGAGAAAGAACACTAATTCATCTCACATAGCTTCCCCTCTGGGTAATTGGTTGCTTTGTCCAGTGATGGCAAACCTTTTAGAAACCGAGTGCCCAAACTGCAACCCAAAACCCACTTATGCATTGTCGGGTGCTGGGTGGGTGTGGCCCATTGGCTGGGTGTGGCCCATTGGGTGAGTAAGGTTGCGGTGGTAACAGCAGACTGGGTGGGACTAAAAAGTTCAGTCAGTCAAATCCAATTTTGCAAGATCTTTTTTTTCTCCGCGAAAAGTTGAAATTGACTGATTGATTGAACCTTTTTTTTTTTTTTGTATACGGCGGCAGAGGCCTAAAGCAAAAAGGTTTTATAAAACCCAGCTGAAGGCCTAGAACTGGGGAGACGGCGCGCGTGCCCACAGAGAGGGCTCTGAGTGCCGCCTCTGGCACTCGTGCCATAGGTTCGCCACCACTGGCCTTGTCAATCTGCTGTTAGTATTAAGAAATTTCTTCTAAAATTGTTTAACCAGACATTATCCTGTAATTGAAGTTTATTATTTTGTGTCCTGCAAACCAGGATGTCAGAGATCATGCCTGTCTTCCCTGTGAACCCCCTTCAGATATTTCAAGGGAGCTGTTACATCCCATCTTTCCTTTTAGAACTTAATTTTCAGGCCTTCAATTATTCTTGCTGCTTTGAAGTGAGGAATTTAACTCTAGCCTTGGGAAGAAATAAGGAGAGGGTCAATGGTGGCTTATCCCTTGGAGAATAGAAAGCATGAGTCTCACAGCAACCCTACCTTGGTTTTGTTAGCTTTTAAAAAAGGTCAGTGGAGGTTTTGAACAGCCTTTCAGTCTATTCTCTTAAAATACCCTACAAAAATCAAGTGAGATTTCTAGAATCTTCACAAGTGTGTCTGTGTCTTGACCTGGCCTACCTCAAAAGGCTGATATCTTATTTGCACTTTATTTAAATTCTTTTAAAAATGGTGGTTCCCAAAACTGAATCAAATATTTAAAGTAGGTTTGATTGGGTAGAATAGAATCGAATTCTAACTTCAATTATTAATTTGGAGGTGATATTTCTTCTATTTCACCTCAAATTTGTTTCTCAGCTATGGTCTCTGTGATTCACACAGAGCTCAGCCATAAACTATCTGCAGTCTTCGCACAGCCTTCGCACAGAGCTCAGCCATAACCTATCTGCAGCCTTCTAGAGTGGTGTTTCTCACTTGCTACAATTTTAAAATTCGGTTGGTTGGTGAATTCTGGGAATTGAAGTCCATGCATCTAGAATTTTTAGAATTAATTAGCAGGAGCTCCACCTTCACCTGTACAGTACAGCTAGCATGGCTCCCACTGAACCCCTCCTGTTTGCCTTCAACTGCCACAACATTAATACATTCTTCCTAGGCCCGATTATCCTTATCAGCATTTTTAACCCACTCGCTTTCTTTTTTCTATCAATTCTTCTTTAAACCATCATAGAGAAAAATCTATCAATGTGTTCGCTAGAAGCTGAAAATGGCTTGATGGCACCCAATCACTCTATCTGCTTTAGAACTTGGGAAATATGTCCCAGGGTCCCTCACCTTCTTCTGCTTGCAGAGGCTGCCTTTGGCCAGGTGAACCTTTGGGTCCTATTTTGTAACTGCCAGCATCACAGAAGCAAACTTTCCCTCCTTGGCTTCTATATTTGCTTTGATGAAGGTCACTCAGTGGATCTTGTGAGCACTGTCAAGTATTTATTAGATTCCTCACAGCCATTCCTTTGATTTGTGAATCTCTCTTTGGGATCAACCTTTAAAGTTTTTAAAATTCTATTAGAGATACCTCATCTTTTCCCAAGGTATCTAAAGTGTCTCAAAAGTTGTCTGATAGTTTCCTTGTCTCTTTCAGGGAATAAGTGAATTCTTAAGTGACCTTAGAGTATCTGAGCTCTCTGCTCCACTGAGAAAATCAACCATGAAGAGATCAAAGGCTTTTAAGAGCCCATCTTATCTAATTTTAACTGGAGCAAAAGGAAAAAGGTGGAATAGAAGTGCTATTGTCTCCCTGATTCTGGTCCCAGCGATCACAAATTCTTCTCCAACTCCAGTGGCATCAGTACTATCAATCAATGTGGAATCACCAAATGGAACAATTAGCTTGCTGTATCAGGCACCAGAGTCAATCCCAGAGTCAATTCTTGAAATTTAAGACAGAGGCAAGATAGTTGAGCTCCACCTGCTTTTTCTTCGTGGTTAACATTTTCTCCATTTGAAATTAGGAGTGTAATAAATGTATTGCCACCACTTTTGTTGCCTTCTGTTGATGCATGTGTGGAAACGCTTCTTCCTGGATTTGTCTCTCTTATTAGCCTTAGCTTCTTTTCTATATTTGTCTTTCTGACTTCATTCCTAAATTTCTAGGCTGAAACTCTCTACAATTCTATCTGTAAGGTCTTAAAACATCCTTGTCTACTCCTCTAGACTCAACTCCTTTAAATGTCTCCTTATTTTGATGAATGGAAACTTAAGATGAAATCTGTCTTAAAAGAGCTGGCAAAAATAGAGTTCAGCGATTTTACAAATAGGTACCGTACCTACTGTGCTTTTACCTCAAATACTGAGGTCTATCAACTGGACCCAAAACATAAAGAGAGTAAAATTAGCTATTTCTGGAATATTTACAATTATATATCTGTGTTACTGAAGATGCTACTATAATACTCTGATTACTCAACAGAACTAAATAGAGATATGATCAAAAGCAAACAGTTGCTGAAGAGGAATTTTAAGGGGGAAAGATAAGTAATTAGTTGAGGAATTCTGGGAATTGGAGTTGCCTGAACTGTGAGATGGGTGGTGTTGAGTCCGTGGCGGGAAAACAGACACGAGAAGCAGCTGGAGTTCTCAGTTTCTTTTATTCAGCGTTCAGCTTACAGGAAGATGGCTTCAGCCTCGCCCAAACGCCTCGCAGCCTCTTATATAGGCAACTCCCGGGTAAATGGGTTACTTTTCCCGCGCCAGCACCCGCGCATGCGCACGGCGCTGGCGACAGCCTGTCTGGTCCCGGGCAGCTTTGCACCTGCCCGGGACTGCCTGCAAACGCCCGAGCCGTTTGCAAGGCTCGGACATAACACCCCTTTCCCCCGGGCTAAAACTACTACCAACATACAACATTTATTTTATATGACATTTTGCTCCCCAGTGCTCCCACTGCTTACTGGCTTTTGCCTTGCCAGCAATGTTATGTAATCTTCTAGATACTTAGGAGATTTCTTTGCTCTCTGTGACCTTCTTAGCTCTGGGTTACTGGCATAAGTCCCCTGACTGGAGGGAGGCGTGAGCCTGTTCTCTCTATTGTGCCCTGGTGTCTTCCAAGGACTGTGCCCCGATGCCTGGCCTGCTTGCGTTGCCCACCGGGCTCGCAGCCAGGGCTTCTTGTTACTTTGTGACCTGGTTGCCTACCTAGCTGTAGTACCCTCAGCAGGCCCCTTGAAGTGATCAGCCACTGCTGGTGCGTGCTCTGTAGAGACCTCCTAGGTCAGTCCAAGACCTGTCAGGAGGCTGTCCATTCCCTGAACCCCAGTCTGTGCTCGGGCTCGTGTGGGTTTCTGTACTTTCCCCAAACTCAGGTGTTCCCTGATTTGTGCTAGGGTTGTTGTAGTCGGGACTTGGTTCCTCGACTAGCTCTGTGTATGTTTGACCCCCTGTAGGATTTGGGGTAATGTCAGGCCAACCTTGGGAATTGTGTGCCAGCGCTCTTGCGGGGAATGATTTGTTGGGATGCCCCCGGGTATCCTCCGTTGCTGGAGTGCTGTGTGATGTGTGTGGAAAGTGAGTATGCCCCCGGGGTGACTCCCTGGCTGGAGTAGGCGTGAGTGCCTGTTGTGTGGGTAAGCTCCATGACTTTCTTTTCGGAGCAATTGCAGAACCCTGAGATGGGCCGTTTGTGGCTCCCTCAGGGGAGGTGGGCAGTAGCTCTTGCCCTTCCCTTTGCTCCAAAGGGTCCCCCTCCCCCCCTGGAAAAGACCCAGGAGTCAAGCAGACAAGTATCTCGCCATTAGAGCGAAAGTGGACGAATGTGCTGACGCAGGACACGACCATTGTCCAGGGCAACCTCGTAGGAGAGAGGACCTGTGATCCTGGACACAGAAGCGGGGACCCATGTATGACCAGGCCCGTAATTGCGAGCCCAAACCGGGGCACCCACAAGTAGTTGTCTAGGTGCCCTAGGATGTGAGGTCGATGAAGGCAGTCTGTCCGGATGCAACCGGTCAAGTCTAGTAGTAAGTTGGCGCCCCCAACGAAGTTCAGCTGGACTTCTCCCTGTAGAAGTGGATGGTGTGGTGCGATAAGAAAGGAGAAAGTCAGCCAACCTGTGATGCCAGTCCCCGTAGGTGAGTCTCCTCAAGGCGTCCTTTGCGATGCGCACCATGCGTTCAGCCATTACCGTTGGTGACGGGTGAAAAGGCGCAGATGGACAGTGGCATGACGAATCAGTTGCCTGAAGAAAGGCTTGAAGATATTCGGCGGAGGTGATATTGAGACGGTCGTTGTCGGACACAATGACATCTGGCAGCCCGTGTCAGACAAAAATCCCCCTCAGATACCTGGATATAGTCTTTAGCACAGTGGTGGTGGATGAGACCAGTACACACTCAAAGCCTTGAATGGCTTGCAACAAGGAGACCAAGAAGAAACTGGCTGAAAGGGCCCAGCGTAGTCAATGTGCACCCTAGACATGGAGGACTGTGTTTCCTCCCATCTATGCACAGGAGCTTGGGGGCCATCCTCACTGGGCCCGACGATCGTGGCACCGGTGGCATGCTGTGTAACCTTAGCACTCAATTCTATCTAAAGGAGGACCACCACAAGTGGCTGCGTGCAAGAGAGCCTGCATACGAACACAATGAACAGGATGACCCTCGTGGAGGGATTCTACGACCCTAGCCCTCATTGAGGTGGGAATGACAACTCTGTTTCCCCAACGCAAACAACCCTGAGAAAGGGACAATTCGTTCCTTTTGGACCAGAAACTCTGAAACTCAGGACTAGGGCAGTGCTCAGGCCACCCGGACAGGACCCAGGATCGGACACGTGAAAGTGTGTGATCTGTACCTGTTTCAGCGGTAACATCCCTGGCACTAAGAGGGAGCTCGGGCAAGGCTTGGATTGATAGAATGTGACAGCTGGCGCAGGGTCAGCTTCTACTACTGGCAGGGGCAATCTACTGAGGCCATCAGCATGGCCCATTTCAGTCCCAGGCTTGTGGAGTAAGGAAAAATCATATGCAGACAGAAAAATAGACACCTAAGCATTCTAGGGGAAATGATTTGGGGAGTTTGTTTACGTGTGGTAAACAGTCCCAGCAGAGGCTTATGGTCAGTGAAGACCGTGAAATGCCTGCCATATAGAACATCGTGGAATTTTTTAATTCCAGCAACAACAGCCAGAGCCTCCCTGTCTATCTGAGCGTAGTTGCGCTCGGCAGAAGACAGTGTTCTGGAGTAGTATGCAATAGGAAACTGAGTTCCATCAGACATGAGGTGACTCAGGACAGCTCCAACCCCGTAGGGGGATGCATCACAAGCGATGCACACAGGAAGAGACTCGTTGAAATGTGCAAGAACACTGTTAGAAGTGAGCAAGGCCTTGACTTCTTTAAAGCAAGCCTCATGTGCTTGTGACCACAGCC